>NC_048424.1:13092509-13099087 GCF_013103735.1 Etheostoma cragini
TGCGTGTGGAACCGTTACATGTGTTGACAGCATACCCGGCCCTTTGACTGAATTAACAGCGACCTCTTTGTCTTGTAAGAACAGGACTCGCATCTTTTATGCGTTATTAGGTCCTGTAATTGGGCAGCCAGTAGTTTGCATATTAGTCTATTAAGGTAATATGTTTTGCGACTCTCAACACACGGCTTGCCAGAGCCCCTGGCGACACATTAGGTAATTCTCAGAATTACACCCTAATCATAAACCAGTGTTCTTTCGATCCCTATAATTCAATGTGCCTCAGTTTATTTTTTTGCATGCAAAGCTTGATTACATTCAAAGTATTTATCAATTAACCTATCTTTTCCATGGGATTGTGCTATGGTCTTTAATTTACACGATCAGGTGGATTTTTTATCGTCTGTATGCACTGAGTGTAGCTATCACTTTAAATTTGCAAAAGAAATGTGCACATATTTGCATTGGTGCATTGGTTTGAAGGTGAAACTTGCTTCTTTTATTTCCCTTTGAGGTTCCTTTAACCTCTTAATAGCTGTTATGTGTTACAGCCAGTGTCCCACTTTGAGCCAATAAAATCCCATCTCCTAAATACCAGTAGTTGCCAAAGTAGGTCCAGGGACCCCCCAGGGGTCTAAGAGGGTTTCAGGGGGGCTCAGCAGAATGAGGATTAGTTTAATTTCAATATTGTTGCATTCATTTAAAGATAGGGCCAGCAGATAAATGTTCAGTAACCAACTCCACTGTTTATTTTCTTCCCAACAGAGCCAAAGGACAAAACTGTACTATCACAGTCCACACCTTCATGGTCCTGTGTTGCAATGATACTAAGTAAGGAAGTAAGTAAGTAATACCACTGTGTATTGAAAATACTCATTAAACAAAGCTGTTTAAAAGTTTGGAATGAATATATCTTGCTGAAATGTTATTTTAGATTCATTATCAACTAGCCAATTGTAATTTTGCAGCTGGTCACAGTGAAGCTAATTGTTGCTACGGCATAGCTTAATAGAAGAAAATGCATCATATTTTATAGGGTCATAATTTGTACCCTGTGTACCAGCTTAATCTGCAAAGTAAGTTGTAGCTACATGTAGCTGTCAAGTACATGTAGTGGAATAAAAAAAACAATATTTGGCTGTGAAATGTAATGAATCAGGAGAATGAAGTAGAATAAAATAGAAATACTCGAGGAAAGTGTACACCTATAAAATGTACTTGCATGAGTGCTTTTTTCCACGCTGTATGAGGCAGATGTTCGGGATCCCTTGTTACAGGGAAGAGGTGCTTTTTCCTCTTCAAAATGTTGTGTGGGGGTTCTGGGTTCGATTCCAACTGCGATACATGAACCAACGTGTCCCTGAGCAAGACCCTGAACCCCTTTGCTCCAGAGGCGTGCGACCTCTGATAAACCACTTTAGCAACTGCAAGTCGCTTCCGAAAAAAAGCGTGGGCTAAATGACATGTAATGTAATGTCTTGTAAAAAATAAAAAAAAGTCAAGAGCTGTTTTTTTTTTCTTGCAGGAGATTTGGGAAACCGTACCTCGCGTGCCACTGGGTGTGCATCCCTCTCTAAGTTTACCCAGCAAGTAGAAGGGGGCACGTTTGGGGCAGCGGAGCCAGAGAGATCCATTCTCGCAGCCTCCTCTCTTTGGCCTCGAGCTGCCCTCTCCGCTCGCCCCCCCCCCCCCATTATTTGTCCCGACGGCCGAGCGCGCGGCCCCAATGAGCCCTTTGGAACGGAACGGAACGAAAAGAAGGAGCGAATTGCAGCTGTGACGTGGGCGTTGTTGTTCCATTCACCGAGTTCACCATGGCAACGGGGCAGAGGCCCAGGAAGCACGCAGCCCCTCTCTTTGGACAGCATCCTGAGGGCAGAGAGGCAGCTGGAAGTTTCTCCTCCTGATCACTGCTTACTGTTTCATGGCGCAAACGATACCAAATATTCGACTTCAGACGCATGACAATTTGAGTTAAGGTTTGGCAGTTTCTGAGTATTTGGACAAAGAAAGTTATAGCTGTGAGCGCATACATGTGTTCACTCCTACATCAATTAACGTCCAATTTGCATAGCTTCATGCAACTTTTACCAACTGGTTTCACGCACGAGACCAATAAACGTGACCCACTGGCCCAGATCAATGTTAATAAGGAACTTTCAAAATGAATAGGCCTACTTTTTTTCTTTTTCTCCAGCTAAGTCTTTTCTGTGTTTACACTCTTCGGCTCCATCTCCCTCCACATTGTACTCATGCATGCTGCAGGACTGCTTGTATTGTTGGGCAGAGTGATTGGGGTTTCTGTACAATCTCCCGTGACCAATGAGCGGGGTGCTGTCAGGGGTAACCACATCTGTCAACCGTTCTTGGCCAATAAAGAGCGGAGCGAGGCGGACCACAGGTGCGCGCCTCTGCGTCCCCTTGGCACAGCGCCCGGGAGATGCTGGAGAGAGACGCCTAGCTGCCCCGTGGCGCAAAAGAGTTCCTGTCAAAGGCAGCCTCCTTTTAACTCCAGCTATCACTCTGGCTCCGATAGTTATGGCGACCGCAACATCCAACCACTACAGCGTCCTCACCACCCCCAGCAGCGCGCCGCCGCCACACTCGGAGTCCGGGAGCATGCAGCAGGCGGCAGCGTACAGGGACGCGCACACCCTGCTCCAGAACGACTACAGCACGTTACCGGGCGGTGGACATCCGCTCAGCCACGCGCACCAGTGGATAACGGCGCTGTCTCACGGTGACAGCGGGGCGCCCTGGCCATCTAGTCCCCTCGGAGAACAGGACGTGAAGCCCGTACTTCACGACAGTGACCGAGAGGAGCTGCAGAACTCCAGCAGTCTGCAGCAACAGCAGCAGCAACAGCGACACCCTCACCTAGCGCACCAGCAGGCGCATCACGACGCCAGAGCATGGCGAACCAGCACAGCCACCACGCACATCCCCGGTATGGCGACATCTGAGGGCCAGAGCCTGGTGTATTCCCAATCCGGCTTCGGTCTGATGCCAGGGGCAGAGCAAGGGGGGATGCACCACCACCCCCTGCGGGACGAGGACCACCACAGCCACAGCCCGCACCTCAGTGAACACGGAGGCGGCCCTGGGGCCCACCAGCAGTCTCTGTCACATCACCAGCACGGCCAGGACCACTCAGACGAGGACACGCCGACCTCCGACGAGTTGGAGCAGTTCGCCAAGCAGTTCAAACAGCGACGCATCAAGCTGGGCTTCACCCAGGCGGACGTTGGACTGGCTCTTGGGACGCTGTACGGAAACGTCTTTTCTCAGACCACCATTTGCAGGTTCGAGGCGCTTCAGCTCAGCTTCAAAAATATGTGTAAACTCAAGCCCTTGTTGAACAAGTGGCTGGAGGAGGCGGACTCCACCTCGGGTAGCCCCACTAGTCTGGATAAAATCGCGGCACAGGGAAGGAAAAGGAAAAAGAGGACCTCCATCGAAGTGGGCGTCAAAGGAGCTCTGGAGAGCCATTTTCTCAAATGTCCAAAACCAGGAGCAGCGGAGATAAACTCTCTAGCGGACAGTCTGCAGCTGGAGAAGGAGGTGGTGAGGGTTTGGTTTTGTAACAGGCGGCAGAAGGAGAAGAGGATGACACCCGCTGGGGGACAGATACCAGGAGGAGAGGACATGTACGGGGACACCCCTCCTCATCACGGAGGACAAACTCCTGTGCAGTGACCCCAGTCCGTTATTCTTATTCTGAGCAAGACACGGACCCCTAAAGGAGGACCTAATGCCTCCTTATGTGTTTGCTTCTCTGTGCTGGACCGCTCGGAACTGGACCTCGGCCAGTTTAAACGTTGGACCCACGGACACACACAGCCGGGATATACAGTGGCACTCAAGCACTAAAATTACGCATAGCAGACAGCTGAATGGAGAGGTTTCACGCCGCGGAACTGCCAAGCATACGGCTGGTGTGTGCTAACCAAAAAAAGAAAAAAAAGAAAACAGCGACATTGATACGAAATGCTTTTCTTTACCTTCTACCGAGGCGCTAATGTGTCGTTATGTAATGTGTCATTAAAGAAAGACGGAGTCGGATGTGGGCACAATGTGTCCGCGGGAGCGGGGGGTTGGGGTGTAAAAAAAAAAAAAGCTTCGGGCTCGATGATAAGTCGCAGTCAGTGTGGGTAAATAAACGCCATCTTTCCATCATAACAAAAGCAACAGGGGCTCTGCGCTCGTGGCAAGATAGGGCTGAAATGGCAGACACCTGCTGTACAATGTTCAACAGCCAGGCCGATACCAGCCAACTGATTCTTTTATTATTATTATTATTATTATTATTATTATTATTATTATTATTATTATTATTATTATTATTATTATTATTATTATTATTATTATTATCTTTATTATTACTATTATTTTTTTATTTTTTTTATTTTTACAATTCTGATTTATATTGAATGTGATGTAATGATTGCAGTGTCAACTGCATCCAAAATTTATTTTATTTTGAAATGTCTTAACTTGGTTTACGTGCTTTTACATTCAGGCAATAATAATAATAATAATAATAATAATAATAACAATAATAATAATAATGTTATTAATAATATTAAGAATAATAATGCTACGACATACTGAGTATTGGCTTTTGTTGCTGTGCAGACATGTCTGTGCGCCTGTTTACAGTCTGTTTTTGCTGTTTGTTATTTCTGTACTTTTCCAAAATGCTGTGATGAGAAAGACCGAGACTGTCCGGCTGGAACTCTCAAAGCAATCCAGCCCATTTTGCCTTCCTTTTACTAAAAAGATTTTAAAAAAAAGAAGAAAAAAAAAGAAAAGACTGAATATATCTGGTACCAGCTCTGGCCGCAGTGGCTCCACTTCTACTGTTCTTCATCCACTGAGAAGACTATTTGTGGGATGTTTCTCAAATTGTTATTTTGTATGGCTTCGTTTGTTTGTTTGTTTGTTTGTTTGTTTGTTTGTTTGTTTGCTCAGCTTTTCTCTGTCAGTCTGTGCCAAAGCACAAACACAGACACGTGTTCTTGTGCCACTTAAATCCTGGGATGAATAACCTGACCTAACATTGGAAGGTTATCGAGGGAAATCCAGACTAGTTGTGGATGATCTCTGACTGAAACCTAAAGAAAAAAATATAGAAATTCAGAAACTCAAATCCATCTGAAGGATGTTGATGAATAGAAAGAATTTGTTGTATTTAAAAAACCCATAATGTGAATTTTAGACGATTTCCATGAGATTCTTTTGCATTTAAAACACTTTCTGAATGTATGAAGCCAATGTCAATGAGATGTTCCACTGCTCTTTTTTACATTAATTTAACGCCAATCTTTCAAAATGCAGCATAGCAATATTTGACACATTGTTTTGTAACACGCCGACCGGGGCAGTTTCCTTATTTAAGTGTATATAGGCCTACATAACCATTGGCCCTTAATTTAAATGGGGCCCACTTTTTCTGTAATTCTGACTACATCTCAAGTAGGCCTAATCCTTCAGCTGAAATTGAGTTTGAGGTGAAAAAAAAAACAACCAAAACAAAATAGCATCGACCTGAAATCTGTGATCAAACGAAGAGGGAAAAGAAATCAACGATTGCACAATTTATAAATGCTTTTTTGTCATTAAATCGTATTTGTTTTCTAAAACACAGTCTTTGCAACATTTATTGAGCCTCAGGAAAATCGCAAATCTGACGACCAGCTGGTTTAGTTTATTGTTTCTCGCACGTGGCCTTGCATTATAATTATAGATTTTATCAATCCGTCTCGGTTGCTTAAAAATTGTCCTTCAGATGTTTTGGTTAAGTGTTTCCTTGATTTGCACTAAGACTGTTAGGAAGAAATACCCGTGAAGATGTTCCGGTCAATGGCCTGGAATTGAAACACCGTAATGTTAATTAATATTTCCATCAGGATAAACATGGAAACTAATTGACAATTATGAGACGTCATTTAGAATCAAAACAATTGAAGCTTTTCTGTTTGCACACAGGCAAACGGCAGGCCTGCATTTAAAAAAAAGAAGAAGAAAAAAAGGTCTACACAACAACGTAGACCTGACTCAGGTGTAGGACAGAAGCTGATGCGTTCTAAACAAGGCTCATTAGTGTTATTAGGCTACGTGTAATCCGGCCTGTTGCCTTCATTACACCTCATAAAATAATTATAAACATGTACTATGAATCATTTCCAATTTCTAGGAAATCGTTTGAATAATTGTATAAACTCTAAATAAAACATAGCACACTGAGATATAAAGTGACAATTATAGTTTTTCAATTAGAGAGATGAGAACGTTAAGCACACAGTGTGTCATTTCAAGAGTAATGTTGAACCTCACTCTTGTTTTCAGACGTGTTTTAGTATTGTGTTGCAGGAGGAGGATTTCTGGTCTGATTTGACCTCTGGGACATGTGGGTTCATATTCTTCAGCACATCTTCCACTCGCTTTCACGTCATGTCTAGTATTTCTCAGGCTACGTGTGTGCTGATTGGTGGCCAAACCAGAAACAGTCTGCTGCTGCCATCTAGTGGCACTCATTAGTCTGCAGCAGGCTTGGGTTGGATGGGGGGGGGGGGGGGGGG
>NC_048424.1:13099097-13162594 GCF_013103735.1 Etheostoma cragini
GCTTCAGCACCAGTAAATGTAGGTATTTTTTTCATGTGACCATGCACCATTCTAACTGATAACCTGTAACCAGCTAGAAGTTATGACACTGGGTCTGAATAACGCCCTCTGTATTTTATTCTGGGACTTTAGGGGTTTATAAACCCACGAGGAGTTACTCTCCACAGTTAAAAACACGCACACTTTTCTACTCAGGTAACTTCCAATACTTCATCACTCCACCATAATTGAATTATGTGCAGTGTGTGGAGGGCTATGAAACACTGAGGCATGTTTTCTCTCCTCTGCACTGTAGACTGAGCAGCCCTTAAAAACGCATGAAGCATAAAGAAGCGCTACACAGTGATGACACAAAAACTGTAAAAGATATGAAAGCTTTTTCTAATAGGGGTTAAGTAAACCCCTAAATAAAAGTTTGATTGACGTCTGTGGGATGTATGTGGGAGGAGTAGCATTTCAAAGTGGAAGAGGATTTGAAGATGGTCCAACAACTTTCAATGTAAAAAGAAGAAGAAAAATATGTCAAAGGTATAAATGCTAGAAAAAAGGGAAATAGTCTGGGCCAAAAAAGGGATGAAACACTCATAGAATAGTATGAGGAAAAAGGTAAAAAAAGAGGCATAGTATAGTATATCGTAAATATATCATAGTGTAGTGTATCAAAAAATTGATTATAAAGTTACATTATATTATGTCAAAAAAATGAATACAAATATAATACAGTGTTTCGAAAAAAGTGATAAAAAGTCACAGTAGAGTATGTCAAAAAAGTCACGGTATAGTGTATCGAAAAAGTTAGTATAAAGTCATAGTATATCATGTCGGAAAAAGTCATAAAATGTAATAATATAGCAAGTCAAAACAGTGATGCATATAAGGTTTAGGTTGTGGTATGGTATGTGAACAAAGCGTAAAAATTACATAGTATAGTATGTGAAAAAAAGTAATAAAAAGGCATAGTATAATATGTTGAAAACAGTCATGGTATAACATTTTGAAAAAAAGTGATTAAGAACTGATAGTAAACTATGTATAAAAATGTCATAGTACAGTACAGTATGTCTAAAAAAAAGTGATGAAAAAGTTATGGTATAGTATGTCAAAATAAGTCATGGTAAAGTATGTATATAGAGTATGTAGATCATAAAAAAGTGATACAAAGTCTCAGTATAGTATATCAAATGTCATAGTATATAATGTTGAAAAAGTCAGAGTATAGTTTAATGACAAAAAGAGATGAAAAAGTCATAGTATAGTCTGTCAAAAATAAAGTCATAGAGAAGTCATATTATAGTATATTGAAAATAGTCAAAGTTTAGTATGTCAAAAAAGTGATTATAAAGTTATTGTATATTATGGCAAAAAAAGCAAAACAAAAAACATGGTACGGTATGTCAAAAAAGGGATAAAAGAGTTAAATAGTATGTTGAAAGATGTCATAGTATGATGAAAAAATGAAAAAAGCGATCAAAAAGACATAGTAGGCCAGTAGGCCTATAGTGTGTCAAAAAACTGACAAAATTTGTAGTGTAGTATTTCATAAATATATAATAGTATAGTATTTCAAAAAAAGTCATAGTGTAGTATGTGGGAAAAAAAGTGTTGTCATATCAAAGTATGCCAAACAAGCGAATATAAAGTTATTGTACAGCATGTCGTAAAAGTGATTAAAAAAAATCTTAGTATAGTACGTTGAAAGAAGTCATAGTATATAATGATGAAAAAGTCAGAGTATAGTTAAATCACAAAAAGGGATGAAAAGTCATAGTATAGTAAGTCAAAAAAAATGAAAAAACATTGTGTAGTATGTCAAAGAAAAGGGATGAAAGAGTCCAATAGTATGTTGAAAGATGTCTTTGCATAGAATGTCAAAAAAGTCACAGTATAATATTTGAAAAAAGGGATCAAAAAGACATAGTATAGTATGGGCAAAAAGTGATGAAACAAAAGTCACAGTAGGCCGATAGTATGTTAAAAAAGTGACAATTCACAGTATAGTATTTCACAAATATATCATAGTATAGTATGTCGAAGACAGTCATAGTATAGTATGTAAAAAAAAGGGATTATAAAGTTATAGTATATCACGACAGTAAGATGTCTCGAAAGTGCATTGGCTGAGTCCTGCAGCGACCCGGGTTCGAATCCAGCCTGCGGCCCTTGGCTGTGTGTCATCCCCCATCTCTCTGTCTCCCAGTTTCACATGTCTATCCAATGTCTCTATCCAACAAAAGGAAGAAAAAAAAAAACTGAAAAAACTATATTTGAAAAAAAAAAAAGGCAAAGTGTAGTGTGTTGAAAAAGTCAAAGTACAGTATGTCAAAAGAAGTCGTAGTACAGCATGTTGAAAAAAATTAATTGTATAGTACATTGAAAAACAGTCGAAAGTACATCCAAAAAGTTATAAAAGTCATGTTAAACTATGTTGAAAAAAGTTGCAGTACATTATTTTGAAAAGTTATACAAAAGTCAAAGTATAGTAGTTTGAAAAAAAGTGTTAAAAATTCATGGCATAGTATGTCCAAAAAAGTCGTAGTGTAGTTTGATAACAATAACTGATCAAAAAGTCAAAGTATAGTATGTTGAAAAAAGTGAGAGTATAGTATGTCAAAGAAGTCATAGTATAACATATCATGAAGAAGTTATGGTGTAGTATGTCAAAAACAGTCACAGCAAAGTATGTGGAAAAAAGAGATTATCAAGCTACAGTAAATCATGTTGAAAAAAGTTGTAGTATAGATATAGTATGTCAAAAAACGTTGTAGAAAAGTCAAACTAAAGTATTTTGAAAAATACGATAAAATTCATAGTTTATTATCTCAACAGAAGACGTGGTATATCATTTTAGAAAAAAGTCATAGTGTAGTTTGATGACAAAAAGTCATAGCATAGTAAGTTTACAAAAGTGAACTAAAGTCATGTTATCGTATGTCGAAAAAGTAGAAAAAAGTCATAGTAAAGTTCGTCAAAAAAATGATTGTGTAGTGTTTAGTATATCTACATTAAGTCACAGTATAGTATATCAAAAACAATCACAGTTCCGCATGTAAAAAAAAAGGTTCTGACTACAAAATTATAGTACAGTATGTGGAAAAATGTCATAGTATGGTATAATGAAAAAAAGATAAAAAGTCATAGTGTAGTATGTCAAAAAAAAGTGAAAAAGACATAGTATAGCATGTCAAAAAAGTGATATAAAATACTACTATAGTTTGTCAAAAGAAGTCATTAAATAGAATGTTGCAAAGGTCATAGTATAGTATTACGAAAAAAAGGGATCATAAAAGCACAGTATGGTATATTGAAAAAAAGTGAAATGGTTTATAGTATGTCAATACAAAGGTCATCGTTTTCTATTTTGAAAGATGTCAGAAAAGGGATAAACACAAATCATAGTATAGTATGTCGGAAAAAATAGATCAAATGTTATCGTATGGTATGGTGAAAAAAGTGAAAAAAGTCATATTAAAGTATGTAAAAAAGTCATAAAAAAGTCATACCATTGTATCACTAAAAAGTAATAAAAAGTCATATACATAGTATGTAAAAGTCAAAGTATAATGTATAAAAAATGAAAAAGGTTATAGTGTAGTATGTCAAAAAAGTCATAACATAGTATGTTAAAAAAGTCATAATAAAGTTACAGTATAGTATGTAAGAGCACACAAAGTCATTGAATAGTAAGTCAAAAAAAGTTATGATGTAGGATGTGGAAAAAATGCTTAAAAGTTGTTGTATAGTGTGTGGAACAAATGATAAAAAGTCATTGTATAGTACATGGAAAAAATGATAACAAGTAATTTTATAGGATGTGGAAAAATTGTTGACAAAAGAGATTATAAAGTTACAGTGTATCATGTCGAAAAAAGTCATAGTATAGATATAGTATGTCAAAAAACGTTGCACAGTATTTCGCAAAAGGTTATGGAAAAGTCAAACAATGGTATTTTGAAAAACATGATAAAAAGTCATATTCTATTATCTCAAAAGAAGTCATGGTATATAATTTTTTTTTAAAGTCACAGTATAGTTTGATGACAAAAAGTCATAAAAAGTAAAAGCATAGTAAGTTTACAAAAGTGAATAAAAGTCATAGTATAGTATGTCGAAAAAATGGAAAAAGTCATAGTAAAGCATGTCAAAAAAATGATTAAAGTCAAAGTGTAGTAAATCTAAATTAAGTCATAGTCCAGCATGTAAATTAAAAGTTGTGATTACAAAATTATAGTATAGTATGTAGAAAAATGTCATAGTATAGTATGTTAAAAAAAGGGATCAAAACATCATGGTACAGTATGATGAAAAAGGATAAAAAGTCATAATGTAGTATGTCGAAAAAAGGGAAAAAGTCATAATATTGCATGTCAAAAACTCATAATGAAGTCATTGTATAGAAGTACAGTATAGAACGCTGAAAATAGTCTCAGTATAGTATCTTGAAAAAAGGGACAAAAACTTCTTGTGAGAACACACATAGTCTCCACAAAGAGTCATTGAACAGTATGTCAAAAAAGTCATGGTGTAGTATGTTAAAAAAAACTGATCAAAAAGTCATAGTATAGTATGTCGTACAAAAGCGAAAAAGTCATAGTATTGTATGTCAAAATAAGTAATTTGAAAAAGTCATAGTGTAGTATGTCTAAGAGATTAGATCATTGTACAGCATATCGAAAACAGTCATAGCATAGCATGCCAAAAAAGTTATAAAAAGGCATAAAGATATAGTATAGTATGTTGAAGTCATAGTATTGTATGTCAATACGAGTTATAAAATGTCATCTTATAGTTTGTCAAAAGAAAACTTTGAAAAAAAGTGAGAAAAAAAATCGAAGGACAGTATGTCAAAAAAGTTGACAAAAGGTCACACTAAAGTTTGTCAAAAGAAGTCATAAAATAGAATGTTTTAAAGGTCATAGTATAGTCTAATGAAAAAAGGGATCATAAAGTCACAGTATGGTATGTTGAAAAGTGAAATAATTTAGAGTATGTCAAAATAAGTGAAAAAAGTCTTGGTATAGTATTTTGAAAGATGTCACAGTGTAAAATTTTGAAAAAGGGATCAAAAGGTCATGGTGGAGTATGTTGAAAACAGTCTGTACACACAGAGTCTCCAGAATGTAGTTTGTCGGAAAACGTCATAGTGTGGTATGTTGAAAAAAGTGATGAAAACTCATATATTACAGTACGTCAAAATAAGGTATAAAAAGTCATAGTGTAGTATTAATACCTAAAAGAAGGCATAGTATAGTATATCAAAAACAGTCATAGTAGTATGTCAAAAAATTGTGATTAAAAAGTCAACTCATAGGATGCAGGAAAAAGTGATTAAAAAGTCATAGTATAATACGTTGAAAAAAGGCATATTATAGTATGTCAAAAAAGGGATAAAAAAAGTCATAGTATAGTACGTCAGAAAAAAGTGATCAAATGTTATCGCATAGTATGGCAAAAAAAAAGTGAAAAACGTCATGGTAAAGTATGTAAAAAAAAGTCATAAAAAAGTCATATCATTGTATCCCAAAAAAGTAATAAAAGTCATGTTATAGTATGTCAAAAGCAACGATTAAAAGTCAAACTATGGTTTGTCAAAAGAAGTCATAGAATATAATTAACAATAATGTATAGTTACAACAGATAATGTATAAAAAAGGGAAAAAGGTAATAGTACAGTGTGTCAAAAAAGTCATAATATAGCATGTCAAAAAAGTAATAATAAACTTATAGAATAGTATGTTCAAAGATGTCACAGTATAGATTGTTGAAAAAAAGCTTGGCATAGTATTAGAAAAAGGACCAAAACGTCATAATAAAGAATGAGGAAAAAAGTGAGAAAATGTGATAATATAGTATGTTTAAAAAGTTCTGTAAGAACACACAGAGTCTCCACAAATTGTCATTGAATAGTATGTCAAAAAAAGTTATAGTGTAGTTTGTTAAAAAAAAATGGTCAAAAAGTGTAGTATATGGAAAAAATGATAAAAAGTTATTGTATAGTATGTGGAAAAAATGCTAAGAAGTCCTTGTATGGCACATCGAAAAACGATACAAGGTCATTTTATAGTATTTGGAAAAAATGATTTAAATTTATTGTATAATATATGGAGAAAAATATTAAAAGTCATTGTTTAGGATATGGAAAAAGATTTGAATTCATTTTATAATACATGGAAAAAACGATTGAAAGTCATTGTATAGCATGTGGAAAAAATGATAAAAAGTCATTGTATAGTATGTGGAAAAACTGATAAAAAGTCACTGTATAGCATGTGGAAAAAAATATTTAAATTAATTGTATAATATATGGAAAAATGATGAAAAGTCATTGTATAGCATGTGGAAAAAATGATTTAAATTAATTGTATAATATAAGGAAAAATTATGAAAAGTCATTGCATAGCATGTCGAGAAAATTATTTAAATTCATTGTGTAATATATGGAAAAAATGATAAAAAGTCAATGTATAGTATGTGGAAAAAATGATAAAAAGTCGTTGTATGTTATGTGGAAAAAATGATTAAAAGTCATTGTATATCAGATGGAAAAATAGATTAAAAGTCATTGTATAATATGTGGAAAAAATGATAAAAAAGTTGTTGTATAGTATGTCAAAAAAGTCATAGTATTAGATATCAAAACAAGTAATTGAAAAGGTCATAGCACAGTATATGTAAGAGAAGTCATAGTATAGGTTGGCAAAAATTTTACAAAAAAAGTACACAAGGATATGGTATAGTATGTTGAAAAAAAGTGAAAAAGTAATTGTATTGTAATATATGTGAGAACGTTATAAAATGTAATTTCATAGTTTTTCAAAAAAAAGTACTAACAAGTCATAGTCTAGCATGTCAAAAAAGTCATAATATTGTGTGACAAAAAAGCCATAATATTGTGTATCAAAAAAGTAATAATGAAGTCGTAGTACAGAAGTAAAGTATAGAATGTTGAAAAATTCTTAGTGTAGTATCTTGAAAAAAAAGGGACAAAAACTTCATAGTATAGTATGATGAAAAAGGTTCTGTAAGAACACACAAAGTCTCCACAAAGAGTCATTGAACATTATGTCAAAAAAGTCATGGTGTAGTATGTTGAAAAAAACGGATAAAAAAAGTCATAGTATAGTATGTCGTAAAAAAACAATAAAAAGTCATTGTACAGTATGTCGTAAAAAAGTGAAAAGTCATAGTATTGTTAGTCAAAATAAGTAATATAAAAATGTCATGAGTGGCACCTAAGAGATGTCATTAAAAACAGTCGTATAGTGTGACAAAAAATCTTGTGAAAAATGTAAAGATGTAGTATTGTATGTCATAGTCAAGTTATAAAATGTCATACTACAGTAAGAAAAAATCATAGTAAAATCATAGTATAGTATGTCAAAAAATTTAGAAAAGGTCATACTATGGTTTGTCATAAGAAGTTATAGAATAGAAGGTTATGAAGGTCATAGTGTAGTATAATGAAAAAAGAGATCATAAAGATACAGCATGGTTTGTCTAAAAAAGTCATAGGGTGTCGAAAAAAATAAAAAAAGTGAAAAAGTCATTGTAAAGTGAGTCAAAAAGACATAAAAAGTCAATCCGCAGTTTTTCAAAAGCACTCATAGAATAGAATGCTACAAATGTCATAGTATTGTATGCCAAAAAGTGATAAAAAAAAGTCATATCATAGTATGTCAAAAAAAATTATAAAAATGTGATAGTATAGTCGGTCCAATTTCAAAAAAGATAACTATAGTATGTCCAAAAAAGTCATGATATAATAGACCAAAAAGAAGTGAAAAGTCATAATATTGTGTATCAAAAAAACGGTAAAAAAAGTCATAGTGTATGTCGAAAGAAGTCTTGCAATAGAATAATATTACCAGTTCATGGTATATGACGTTGATAAAAAGGATCATAAACAGGATTATAAACGCTGGATAGGCCTTAAAGAAGCACCAACCTTAAACAGTGACACCACAAAAGCTGTAAAAGATATCAAAGAGCTGTTCACAAAACCCTACAGCCATTACAGAATGATTCTCTAACAGCTGCAGGGTTTGAGAATAGTTTGAAGTTTGAACTACAGTATGGGGGAGGAGCACCGTTACGAAGGGGAAGAAGCCCGAAGAGGATTTGACGATTTCTCCATTGACTTTAAATGTAAAAAGAAAAAAAAACGAAATATTTTAAAAAGTATGAATTCTGGAAAATGTTGTTTTGATATCTTAATGTTTTTTGTAGCTTAAGTTATGCAGAAATTATAGGCGGCCAAAAGTCACATGGAATAGTCGGATTATAATTCTGCTGAATCAGCATTCACACAAATATGAGCCAGAATATTGAATTTTAGGAAAAACCCAGCTCTCTGGAGGACCCTATTGCTTGGATTCTGTCCTATAAGCAGGCGACCATCTGCCCTCCTCCTGGCCCTCATGCCCGCACAGGCTTGCTCTGCATTATTCATATTGTACACACACTCACACTCACAAAAACACAAACACAAAAAGGCACATTCACTCTCACCACAACGTCCCACCTCGCACATCATGCACACAGCCACGTGTTAGACAGGCAGTCAGCCGGCCAGCTAGCCCCCCCCCCACACACACACACACACACACAGACAGCTGCCAACTCTGACACTGTGTGCCATCTCTGACTCACAAGAGATGATTTATACTCTGGTGTCATTGTCATTTCTGAATTGTCTTCTCTGTGTTGTGTGGAAGGAGCTCTCCTAGGGATGCTGCACAATAGCCACATACATGCAAGCAGCCAAAGTCCTCAAATATCATTTTATCACTGTTTGTCTCTTTTCCTTTTTAGACCCTTTCCTCCATCAAAACCACACTAAGTCTCTACAGCGGTGCTCCAGCACAAACACAAGAGATGGGCAGACAGCTAATTCCTTAGCGTTGGCTGGGCTTTGTATGGTCATGTGGTACCAGGCACGGAGGGATTATGAGACAGATACATGCCAGAGCATACCCAACTCAAAGTGTTGATACAGAGCACAGCTTTTCTCCTTAGGTACAATTTGAGGACACATTTCAACATAATAACAACAACAAACAAAACAAGAGGAAAATACCACAGCTATATTTAATGAAATATTAGGGGTAATCCATTGTCATACAGCTTTTTTATCTCTAGGTATGATACATTCATAAGAATCTTTTTTTTTTTTAATGAGTACAGAGTGATTTCTTTTACATCATGTTTGCATATAAATTAGACTTTTTTTTCACCTACAGGCTCTCTTATTTACAGTGTAATGAGAGACGCAACACCACAAGACAATATGGATTCTACAGTCTACAAGCAGAAATCTCAATGGAGAGCGACACACACAGCGGGGCTGAATGCCCGACCCCTGACCTCAAACTGCTGAGGGACACTGAGACAGATGAAGTTGCCTACAGACACTGATCCGGAAGGACAGTTCTTCCTGTAATGGGTGAGTTTACAACAGGGACACCGATCATCAGCTGATCAGCAGGGTGGCTGACCTCACCTTGCTAATCTGAGCTCTAGCAGCCAGTTGGTATTTCATGTATTTTTTTAGGATTTCAACTGAATCTCTGCAGAAAAAAAACCTTTTGACAGTAACTGTGCAGCAGATAAGGGGCGGTAATAGTTGAACACAATGCCATTGATAATATGATATGAATATAACATTCATCACATCAAATCTCAAAACATAGACTCGCATGCAATTTACAACAATGACATGAAAATATGCAGTTAGTTCCGTGGAAGTCAGAGAATCTACAGTATTGCACTAATACACAGATCAATAAACTCTCAGCCATAAAAGAGAAAAATGTGTAAACAGAAGAACAAAAGTGCCAAAGATTATTAACAATATTACTGTTTTCTCATTTAATCACATCCACTATCAAAATTAATAAATATACACAACATAAAATAAGTGAATAATACATTTCTATAAAAACATAAGTCATATGGTGGCACTAATATAAAGTAAACAGCTTAGGAGTCAGTTTTGATAATCTGACATGCAGGCAAGGGGCTTTAAGACACAGAATGACATCTTTCTGTTCATATTTTTAGTTATTCTATTGACATTCACACACACATCAATTTTTAACTGTCTCTTTACTAAAGGCTTTGAATTGAAGCCTTATATATTAATGTTTTTGACAATATTTTGTTAAGCAAAGTATCCATTGAAGGAGCCACACAGAGGAAAATGGTGCTTTCATTTTAAACATTATATTCTTTACCATCACTTCAAGAAATTACAGCAGTGTCGTAATGACGTCTTTCTAACCCCTATAACTTTAAAACCTAACCCTCTGCTAAGTATTACATGTATGATATTATAATGGTTCTTCTTATTTCACTATATAATGCTACAAATTAATGCTACATATTTCTAACTCATACATTTTCTTTTCAAGCAACATCTTCACAAGAAGAGAATATGTGCCAAAATGATTATATATGATTATTTTTGAAAACACACACTAACATTTCTTCAATTCTGTGTGTGTGTGTGTGTGTGTGTGTATTATAAAGAGAAGGTTGTAATGGGAAACAACACCAGTGTGCCATGATTCACAGTCAGTAGGTGACTCATCCATGGACAGAAGCATACATACAGTACAGTATACCCCTTGCTTGCATCCATATTCCTCACCTCACAAATACATAATATGTTGGTATGTGCATTTGCTGAGCGACAAACACACATAAAACCTGCACCGAACCTTCACACAGCGCACGCAGTCTATGGCATAACATTAACCTGCGCCTGCTCGATTATTGCTTCCTTTTCAATCATAGAGTTTCCATCACAAAAACTGAACTGCTAACAAAGGATCAACTACATCTCCGGGTGGCTGATTTGGCCCGAGGCACCGACAAAACCGAACTACATCATCACCCTTAATGGATAAGCCAGCTAAGAAATGTAGAGAAAGTTATCTACGTGGAGTGTAAATGGAGATTTTCATTAGCACGTACCAGCCATGCACTTTCATTCAGACTCTATTTCATCTATTTCTACATGATTGTTTGACTTTCTCTCAAGGACTGAATGCATGTAAAATGTCTATTTGACCCAAAGCTACTGTCCTTAATAATAAAACACAGGCGTCTGACAACATATGTCACATTATGCTTCTAACATGTTTTTTTTTTGGCAAAATAATTCTCTCAATAAGACAAATGATAGTTTCAAAGTGCTTATGGCAAATTGCAGTATCCTATCCATTATCTTCCATGTACTTTTACTGCACTATTTAAATATGGGCAGCAGGCATTACTGTAATATCCCAGTTGTGTAGACAGATACATACGGTACAGGAAGTCAAAGGGCTCCTTCTACTGATCTTAGACCAGCAGTGTGGAGATTACAACAAGACAAGTTGAGTCATTGTGTGCAACAAACAGTAGAAACACCTACAGCATTTACACCATGTGACAGATGGGATGATTCTATATTTGAAGGCTATCTATACTATTTATACTCATATATAATATCTCTATTAAATCTGATCAATTTATATATTTACACTGAATTGTATTCATTCACATGAATCACTGTACAGTTCCCTACGTGTCAATGTCATATCAATTCAAGGCGTTAAGGGCTCAGTTGGTCAAAACACACACAAGGCTGGGTGGTGCGAGTTTCTACGGAGACAACGGGTGTCACGCACATACTTAGTTGCCATGGTTATGCCAAATGTGACACCAAGCAGAAGTTGGGACTGCAGATTGGGTCTACTACGTGGAGGAGTTTATCAGCAGTGGCATCATTTACTCCTGGTCTTTAATCTCCTCTTTTCTCCTTGCACTGCAATTTTTCTGCTTTGACATTCTCCTTCTCTCCATCTGTCACTTTTCTATCACTTTTAAACCATGTTTCACTCCCTTTCCCTTTGCTGCAGTCATCCCTCCATCACAGTGTGCTAGTCAGACCTCAGCGTCCTCAAGCTTTTCACTGACGCGGGAGACACCAACAACACTCCCCAGTTATTTTCTGTTCAAAGAAGTAGAGGGGGATGCAGCGCCCTCCTGTGGTGTGTACATATGTGGCGTGTACTACACGTGTATGTTTTGTCAACACTTGTCGATTTCAGAGCACTCCGTGTCCATGTCAGAGTCATACAGCGAGTGGCCTGTCCGGTCGCTGTCGGGTGACTGAGGGTCCTTTGGTGTGCCGGTATGTGAAGTGTGTGTGTGTGTATTGTCCAGGAAAGTGTCCGTGCGGGAGTAGAGGCCCAGATCGGGCAGTTTCAACTGTGAGTTGCTGCCCTCTGTGGTGTTGCTGTAGCAGAAGTCCTCCAGGTCCACGAACCACTCAGGCCAGAATCGCCGGCGGATGCGCTCACAGTACATGGCCAGGTTGATCAGTTCCCCTGGGAGGAGGACGGAGTGGGTGAAAAGAAATGTCAGTCCTATTAATGAATAAAACACCACTAACACTTGATTAGTCAGTTGGCATTGATTTTGATAATTAATATAATAATTAGTTCAACAACAGTATCTGGTTCCACCTTCTAAAATGTGAAGATTGGCTTCTTTTTGTTGTCCTTTGTGATAATGAACACATCAAATCTCAAATTATCTTACAAATTAAATGATAGATACAGCATGTTCCTTTAGGATCTTACCTTTGATCAGCTGCTCCGGCCGCGTTCCTGGTAGTGTCCACATAGCGGGGGCCAGGTGACTGAACACTGCAGCGTCTACTGTTGAAAGCTTAGAGCCCATAAGATACTTCTTATCACCTTAGACAGCACACAGGGGGGGGAAAAACAAATATGTCAAATAACAACACACAAAAACAATCCACGTAGAGACGTTCTTTTTCCTATTAAAGAAATAGTTCAACCTTTCGGGAAAATATGCGCATTCACTTTTTGCTGAGAGTTTGATAAGAGAATTAAAAACACTATCATGTCTGTATGCTGAATAAACAACCAGAAGCTGGATAGCTTAGCTTAGCATACATACTGGAAACAGCTAGCTTACATTCATTTGAATAGAAAATGTACCCATGAGAGAAAACTGAAAGGGAATAAAAACCTTTCAGGCCACAAAGTAAAAGGCATCAGAGATCAATAGATGCTTTAAGGGTTATGCGTCTTTAACCATAGCGAGCACCACTTCGGATCTGTCTCTCTTACCTCCTGCCAGAGGTCATGTATTGATTCTAAATTACAATGCTAACATTCCACCACAGGAGGTCAGTATTGTGTTATTATTTGACATGTACAAAGACAATAGTGCTGGTTGTAGTTCTTATGGCACACATTAAAAAGCCATAGTTCTTTTCTGCCAATAAAGCAGTTGATCTGCAGGGTAAACTATGTAGAACACAAATTGTGACAAAGTCTCGCAATTACAAAGTGAACATCCTTAATAATCTCTTTGGATACAGACTACACTCAAAAATGCTCCAAGAAATTATATTATAATAGAGTTAGAATTTTCCATATGACGAGCATTTCCAGATTTCTCACCTAGCAGAGTGGCCAGGGTGCGCATGTCCTTCTCCATCAGGGCATAAACCTCCTCCTCAGAGAACCGCCCGATGCCGTGCCCGTACATCTCCCTCTTGACAATCCCGCCGGTCAAGTGACTCAGGATCCACTTGAGCAGGTCACTCAGGGGCCCGCTCACTGACAGCATCTTCTGGGTCTCCTCCAGGTTGTCCACCCACTGACAGTAAGCTATGGTCCTGCAACACCCAGACACACACATCTCAGGATTAATATTCAAGTACTTCTACTAGAATAAAAAAGAAAGAAAAGCATAGTATGATCTTGGTGGAAAAATGTTTTAAGAATCATCTTTAAAAAAACTAAGTTCAATATTTATATTTCCCACTCCTGCTGTAAACTGCTATTCTAAGACAACAGAAATGCAGTTTGAACGTCCCTGGTCCCTTACCAGTAGAAATGCTCCTCCACCATTATGGTGATGGCACGAGAAATGGCTTTCTCCTGCGGCGTCAGGTTCTTGTTGAGGCTCGCGCCCAGCCTCTCCTCCAGGAAGTCGATAATAAATTCGGTACCAAACACCTGCTCCTGGTTGTATTCAATCCATGGCATCTTTCCCTGTGGCGAGAGCTTCCCATCAAAGTAGTTCTGCGAGAAAAACGAGAATCAGGAAAAAAAAATACTGAATAGAGAAAGCAGTATGTAATTGGTATCATGTGAATTTAATGGACATCGGATCCAGATAAAACGTTTGATTCTCTCCTGCAGGAAACTGAGCAATGTTAACAACGAAGACTCAGGGTCTTAAACACACTGTTAGAGAGTCACCTTAGGAGAACACAAGAAAAACAGATTAAGTAGTGGTGCAGACACTTCACCACATCTCTACCTGGTAGGGCAGGTCCACCATTCGAAGGTAGGTCTCCATCTTAAGGCAGAAAGGGGACAGGGATGGGACGCCAGTTTTGGGCCTGGAGAACTGGTGGAGTATGATGGCATCTTTAGAGTCCAGCTCTTCCTCCTTTCTGTATGGAGGAAAGAATGAGAGAGCTGAGCAAACGTGTGTGTGTTATTCTGTGTGTGTGTGTGTGTGTGTGTGTGTGTGTGTGTGTGTGTTAGGTATCACCAGTGTGCCAAATGATAGACTACAATCATCTGCAACAAAGGTCCTTTATCAGGCCCTGAGTGATAGTCAGCCCTGAGCCATTTATACCAGCTAAGAAAAAAAACTGCAATGCCAAAATAATGAATCATACCCATGTGGAAGAATATGCTGCATTCACATGGATTCTGTTACTGTTACTACACAGCCTGTTTCATGGACTAGGGCAGGCTAGCAAATGGCAACACATTCACATGAGCACAATGCAGAATTACAGGGAGCTGTCCACTCTGTAAAGTGCTGAAACATAAAAACAGAGTAGAAGAACTGTCTATTTCAGTGTGGTGCTGAAACGCCTTCTCATTCTTAAATAGGCTGGTTTTTGCTGCAACAACAGAATGAGGGTATTGTGCAATATAGCCTAGAATACAGTGAGAGACAGAGCTGTAACATTTAACGTAAGACGGAACAAAAACAACCGCTTGTGGAAAGACAAAACATGTCCCGGAAACTGTCTAGCCAGCCATCGAAATTATAACTGCACAACAAATAGCCTGTCTCCCTTATCAACATCCCCCAGTATTTATGACAGCTAGCAGGCTAGCCTATAGGCTGCCTGTACAATGTATGTAGGGTCTAAGCTAAACACACTTCATATTACTCAAATATAATGGTAATATTCCCAACGAGGCTTTTGATCGTCGATGGTGATTGACTTTTGTTCTGATACTGCTGTGTTGTAGTATTGGTGTGGGGGGGCCTGTGATTCGTCAACAACCGTAGACTGCATGTAACCAGAGGACAACCGACTCAAACCCCTCATTCCTGCCAATTAATAATGAATAACGATAAACAGAAATATAATCATATATCACATTTCCATTTCCGTCACAACCGACTTCCCTTCCAGTTGAAAATCACATGACCTAGTGAGTTTGTGGCTTTGGCATTACATTACAGGTCCCCCCCCCCCAACATAACTGCAGTGCTGCTTTAGACTGAAACCTAACACCGAACGTGAGTGTGGAGCGGCGGAGGGAGGGGAGGGGGGGTAATAAAATGAACGTAGCCTATCATGTCATGTCGCCCTGTCCTTGAGATAGACAAACTAAAGCCTCCGTTGTCAATTCGTATGACAAGAGCTGTTCGGAACAGGCCTCCAGACTTATCTGTACAGCAAACACAAATTAGCCATTATCGTTTTTTCAATCGTATTGAACAACCAAGTGGGAAATATTGTATCACTAAAATCGTTTGAGTAAAAAACAAGAAGAAGCCAATAATGAAGAAATATCCTTATGTGTGTGATTGTGAGTTAGGGGTGGTGGAGGGTTTCGTTACGTCACAGTTCACCCACTCACGATTCCTTATTCTTCACTGACTCCGCTATCACCCCGCCCAGATTAAGTAATATTTAACCCCAGAGAAAATACAGCAGACATGGGGGAGTTGGACTGATACTATCTACTATCTAGCAGTGTTTTTTTTTTTTTTTTTAGATTGACTGGCCCAAGAGGCCTGAGTGTGGAAGGTGATGAGCGTGTCTCCCATTGGCAGCCTGTGTGTTGTTGGTACCTGATGGCCAGCAATTCGTGCAGCAAATAAGCAGCGGCAGCGAGCAGAGCCCCTCCAGTCACATACAGAGTCTTTCGCCACCACGAGTCCGAGCCCAGAGCTGACATTATCCCGCCGTAGTCCTGCAGTGGGTAGGCGATAATGTACCCATACAACGAGAGCTGCTCATCGGAGCCCAGCAGACCGGAGGAGAAGCTCTGGTTTTGGCCAAGATCAACCACAAACGACCGCGTCCAGGCAAACCCGACGCGCCAGTACATGCTTTCTGTCTCCGGCCACTTTCCGCCTCACTCTGGCAGCTCGGGGCTTCATCAGCGGGGGCTTCATGGGTGCAGAGGGCTGCAGGTGCGGGGCGACGGGGCGAGAAACACAAGCGTCCCGCCCGGAGCTGGTCCCCGCAGCGGGATCGACATCCTCCGCAGCCCGCTTGGAGCTTGCTGTCTGCCTGCCTCCTGTCACTCAAGTCAGACAAATAAACTACAAGGCTTCCGAATCAGGTTGTCAAAATAAAACTTGATAATGCCTTGCAACAAGAGATTACATTTTAACTGGACTAGCCTATGATACTACTATTACTAAAGTAATTAACCTACTGATTTTAGGCCTATAGAGCCACCACTATAGTGCTTTTTAAAACTAATATGACGTTACAACACAACCAAAACAGAGAAGAAAACACATATATAGCAATTTTTAACATTTTCCATAAATAACATACTTCTAGCCTACAAATTGAGGGATGCTGCGACATAACTCTTGCAAATATATATTTAAAACTCCACCAATTTTAAAGCATTATCTTCCACATTTATTGGATTAATTACACCTTTGCTATGGTAACATGTAAAACTATCTTCCATGCATAAGGCATATCCGTTTATCTCTACTGATATTCATTCTGATAATTCTGCTGGTTTTTGATTTTTGAGTTATGAAAGGGTTTTATTTTGAAAGGGGAAATGCTCTAGCTGCGGTAGCGTTATCCTCTGCTTGCTTCACGCAGCCATGTGACGTCACGGAATCTGACCATTACCACTGTAGGCCTACCATCTCCTTGAGAAAACTAAATATAAATTAAATCCTAAACACATCCTCTTAACTACAAACAGAGAAAATATGTAATCTTTGTTTCTACTATGACTTCTTTAATTCCAACACCTCGGTTATTAAACATATAGACTTTATATAAAACTGATATGTAATGGGTTATCTTAGGCTATTTTTTGTTTTGGCCAGTAGGGGTCCTACTACAGCGCCATTGACGTTAGGTAATGGGACTCAATGAGACTTTTGTAACATGCTGGTAGATTCCCCAAGGCCCAGCTTAAATAACACCACTTGGTTATGCACACTATACATTTTTATTACCATAAATGATCCTCCAAAACTGATAAACAGACTTTCAAGTAATAAATCAATTGTGGAAAACGTTTTTACCAGGACTAGTAGGATTATTTAGGTTGGGTGAAGCCCTCTACAGTCTCACGCCCATTCATGAGAACATGTCATGTAACAGATGGAGCTGCTGGAAGGGAGGAAACTGCCCGGCGGCAAAGGCAGAACAAGGCTGCATCCAACCTGCCTCCGTGGCTTCTCTGAGGCCAAGTGATGTCTAGTGGCCATTTAACACCATGTTTTTGTGCCTTGTTAGTTGTTCTTCCAATAGCGACAAAATGAGGTGAACAAATGAAGATGCATCAAAGCAATACAACATCCAGCCCTAAATTACATTTTACAATTTGACTGAACTGGACAATGTGCTTTTATAAAGGGTTCTCTCTGTACCCAGCAGCTTTCATTTTGTAAGGCTTTAAAGCACCTTGTTTAGAGTACAGCCACACACACACACAACTCCCACTGTATTAGATCACAAAAATATAGAGACATCTACAGGTATAGAGTACCAGTCAAAAGTTTGGACACAAATATATTGTCACAATTCAGCAATTAAATAGATGGCAGACGATAGATTGAAAATAATATACAACCAAAAGTTTGCAGACAAATCTAGAACGATTGTGGTTTACGTTTAGTCCAAAAAGCCATTCTTTGACAATTCAAAAACAAAATATTTACAAAATATAGCTTTATGCAACACATTATTCTACAACTAAAGCAGAACAAATGAAAATTTCCAATTTAAGTTTCCATAATTAAACCAAAACATGTAAGATAAAACAAATGAATAGAATTATATGGCTATCTACAAAAGGAAAGAGGGAATGGAATGGAGGAGGTGAAGTTGTCATGATTCAAAACAGTAAATTCTTGGATTCAAAGAGTTATTATCTACCCTAACAAGGAACTTCTCCTGGGCTTTATCCTGCCATGGTTCATGATCAACCAGCAGAGACCTCGCAGGGCAGAGGTATCCGATCACATCACAGTTACACAGGGTGGTATCCAATCAGATCTGCACAGGATCTAACCATTTTACAGACTATTATAGTCCCTGAGGAACGAACACACACACACACAACACACAAACCTTGTGATCAAGTTTTCTCGAATCCCACGGAGCTCCACATGAAAGGACTTGCTCCTCTGGGCTGTTCAAGGATGTCAGGATCATCACAATGACCTTAAAGCAGGTTTCTATTAAACCACCACATTGGTTTTATCAGTGTTCCCACATTCCCAGCTCCCCTCTCCTTACCCCCAAATGTTCATCAGTTATGAGTTCATTTTAAGTCTGAAGCAGAGTACAGAACTGCATTGAGAAGACAAAACTGTTGTCACAGATTGGCTGCTCACTGCAGGCATTTCAGTGGCTGCTCGCTGAATCCATGAACCCATATTGATCACCGAAGGCGAAAAGTGAAGATGTGGCTCTCGAGAGCTTGCTGGGCGTAGATAAAGGACCCCCCCCCCCCCAAGCTAACGTCACAAAAGGTTGTGCTGTGTGACATTTTAAAATTAAATATATGGATTCCCACGGAAATATAGACGCCACGCTAGGACTGGCTGTAGGAGTTGCTTTGGTTTCCATTGGAGCTCTGGTCACTTTCACTGTAGACAGATATAAGAAATAATTACATATAGCTCATTGAGATATAATACAAATGTCCCGTTTGACAATATAGTTATGTCACTATGACACCAGGTCAATGCGGCTTTATGTTGTTGTTTACTATACTTTATTGTATATTTTTCTTGAAGAAGACAGATAAAATAAAATGTACAGTATGTACTGTATATGAGGGCAGGGTTATACAGGGTCAGGTTTACCTGTTAGGAGGAGGTTTGGGCTTTGGCATCTTGTTGAGAACGGCAGCTATCTCCTTTCTGTCATCAAAGTTTTTCCACTGGTCATAGAGCTTTAGAATCACACGGATGATCTCCAGGATCTTCACAGAAAACACACAAAAACAGAAGTTAACTACCGTGGATCTACATCTGTTTAATACAAAATAGTCAAAATGTAAAATGGGTTCTCTTCCTAGATAGATAGATAGATAGATAGATAGATAGATAGATAGATAGATATATTGTACAATAATGTTTATAAAAAAGTTAGTGTAGTTCCATTCCAAATTCAGAGGGGCAAAGTCAGACCATTTGATAATTTCTTTAAACACATTTTAAATCCAAATCTACAAGCCTACATAATACTCCCCTTGTTGTTTGTATTTAGCCCCAGATGGACAAAACTGGTTAGCATGGCTTCCATTGCTCAAACAGGACATTCAGAGATATAGTGATCAGTGTCACCTCACTGTTTCTTTAATTCAACAGTTCATAGAGCAGATCATAGACAGATTCCAACATTATGCAACTTTTCTCATGTTAAAATAGCTATACAAGTGGAAGTGGATACATTATATGATCAGTCTGTGTCTGTCTGACTGTGTGTTTTGGGCTTACGCAATTAAGTGTTTGCAATCTTTGTGACAAACACACACACAGAAAACACAGACAGCAAGAAACCAGACTGTGGGCACAAAATGCACAAAAGCAACAGGCAATGGAACAAAAACACTGCAGCTTAATGTTCAAACCCATTACACAGATAAACGTTACCTATTGTACTGAACGCAGACTGCATGCTAGGGAGGAAAAATAAGAATTGAAAACCGTATATATATCGTGCTTTTTTTATAGACAATTTTTAAAATTTTCTATTTGTATTTTTTATTTATTTAGTTTCCAGCAAAACAGATCGAAAGCAGAAAATACATGTTGTTGACTTTTTTTTACAAATGAAATAAATGTGTTGATGTGCATTCTTTTTTAGAAAATTAGTTTTTAGAAATGCCTCATGATATATTGTCTCTAGAATCACATTAAACAAAAATCGCCAAACAAATGTAATGGGCACGCACGTATTAGGAAAGAATCGAATCGGGACAAGAGCACATCGTCCCAGCCCTACTGCCGGCATTCCTCCCCTGATTTGACAACACCTGTTGTTTCTTCCGGGAGACCAGTTAGCTCAGCTCTCAGGCTGGATGCAGCTATAAGGCAGACTACCCATGAAGATCATCAACTAGAGAACTAGAAGATGACTAACACAGCACTGTGCTGCCTTGAAAGTGAAAGGGTAACAGTGTGCTACCGTTACCTTTTAAGGCAGCAAAACATGTAAAAAAAAAATGGAGCCGTTCTTACTTTGTCCATGTCAACAGAGAGCTCTGCAAACCACTGCCGGGCATCTTTCTGCTGTACCACGCAGGCAACATGAAGACAGGCTGTGGGAGGAAGAGAGCTGATCATGTTGCATCTAATACTTCATGTTTCAAGTCATTAACTACATTAAATAGCTGCAATGGGAATACATGGGGACAAATCTTACCCAGGGCAATCATGAATGGAGGGTAGAGCAGACACAGATCCGTCCTGTATGTGTCATTCACTATTCGCCTTGTTCAGAAAGATAACAGCACAGGCACTGAGTAAACCTACCAGCAACAGCTAAATCTAGCATTTGTGGTTGTCAAAAGAGATGTATGAATAAAGAGACAGTGTCGTACCAGGCCAGGGGCAGCAGCATGTCTTCCTGTCCCATATCCTGCACATACTGCAACAGTGGTCTGTAGGGGTGGTACACTATCAGGCAGCAGTCCTGGAAAAAAGATTATATCAACAATAAGTTATCCAAGCATGCATCAAATTGGGCAAAAAACAGCCTACAGTCCAATAGCAATGATGCAAAGCTCTCTCCACTCACCATCAACTCCAGAAGGTAGAACTCACATTCTAATATCTGTAAAGACACAAATTAGAATGGTTTTCATCATACATTAGACCAGTGGAACTGAACCTGTTTGAGGCCACTGGCATATACTTCCTGTGTAAAATATACCCTTGTCAGGTTAAAAATAATCCTTCACACTCAATTAGAAGAAATCTTTTGGTAGTTTATGTTTCTGTTATAGTATGCAACAATAAATATGTAATGTAAATAGAGCGTAATCTACATTTTGCTCTTAGTTATTTTTACCATTGCGATTTCATAATCACAAATGCTTTTAATACCTTCAACAAACACTACAGCTGTTATCATTAAGTTGCCCATTGTTCCCCGTGCCACCATCACTATTACTATGACCGCAGGTTGGACATGAAAAATGATGTGTAGGAGTTGCAGTAGCCCACTAAGTCATTCTCTGCTGTGTGAACCACTCCCTCGCTCCGTGGTGGCTCACTATAAATAATAGTTTACACAGCTTTCAGACAGGCAGCGTGTCTGAACAGCCCCCCGTGACGTCCTTGCAACTGGGTGCCGATGCTGGATAAATAAAATACTGACGGTGAACACCACAGTGAGAAATGCTGCGCAGAACTAATGCCGTGGTCTAAACCATCTCCCACAACAACAAGATTTTTATCGGAGCTTTGCGAACATTAGTTGTGGAATCTCACGCGTTGACAGACACTGACGTGGCAACACTATGATACAGCGTAAGGGGCTCTTGGTATGCCGTAACGTAGCACGGCAGTGCATAAAATACTTTGCGGAGGAAGTAGGAAAACAATCAGGTGGTTGATTAATAGCGTAGCTGATCCACTAACATACAGTTGGTTGAGTGGTTCTGTGTTGGCTTGGGTGCACTGCACTTAAACTACAGTCTTTCTTTTCTTAGTTTCAAGCCGAAACACATCACTTTCAACTCTGCCTGGCCCGACGACCTCAAGCCCTCTTTTCAAGTCTGAACCTCGCTCAAACTTAGTGTCACGCGCATCCCTATACACAAACAACACATTTAAACACTCTCAATTAGTCACCTGTCTTTGTGTGTCAGTGTTAGGACTTCTGTTCATCATGTTACTGCAGTTACTGATGAATGTTATTTCCAACGCTAGTTTTTATGTTGCACTCTGTGCAAGTCACTCAGGATAATAACAGAATGTAAATTGTTCCACAGGCCTTTTACTTACATGATTCATTCTGTAAGGGAACTCCTTTGGAAAGGCATAGGAAAATCTTGTTTTCACTGATAGAGAAAAACAAAACACAATTATACTGTCTAAACTACCGAAGAAACACAATTTGAGAGATTTGTACAACGAATACTACTACTACTTCTTATGTGTTACTCAACATTGCAACTTACACACAGATGTTGCTGCCGAGATCAGCCTGGTATTGGACACAACTCCAAATTCCTGAAAGGACATAAAAGTTTGAGCTTGGATTGGATAAACAGCGTACATATAAAGGAGCTACTACTTTACAAGTGTAAAATGTATTCCTTACTAATACCAAAGAAATGTCCATACCTCAACTTTAGAAGCCAGGAAGACACAGGTAGGAGCCATGAGCACTGGGTCTATACTTTTCAGGGAATACCTAAAAACATGAGAATAAAGATGTATCAGCTTTGGACAAGGCTCAAAATAAATGCGATGGAAATAAGGTGAGGATGAAGATCATACCAAACTGCTCAGAGCAACAAATATGTTGTTCACCAACGTAAAAAAGAGAAAGATGTGCAGTAGCTCTAGGTTTTACCTCAGGCTATGGTAAATTGCCAGTATGACATATCATAACAGTATTGCTTCAAAAGCTTGAAACATTATTGAGATATATTTTAGACAATGATACTAGTGTACTTATCTGATATTCTACTCAAAACTCGAGGTGGGTAATATGGGTTCAGACAAAACAATAGCAGTCAAACTTAATCACTTATTCAGAGAAAATACAAATGTCAGACAAGTGAGCCAAATGTAGTGCAGCTGTATTACAGCTACTACATTACTATACCCAAGGTCCCACATGAAATGTATTCTAATATCACTTTTTAATATATCTAATATCCACCCTTTACCTGGCATAGAAGCGTTTGAAGTAAACAGTTGCGGTAGCAATGACCTGCTGTCGCAGCTTCAGGTGTTCCCCCAAAGCCTGGATCACTGAAAGAGACAGAAAAAGACAGAAAATAAAACTTCATTTGCTAGTTTAAAGTATTGTTGGGTTGTGAATAATAACCATAAGTACACAGAATCAAATAATAAAAAAAGGGACTTCAATACTGATACATTCTATACTAGAGTAGAAAATACAATCTAATATATTTCAGTAGGACTGTACAGGTAGCATATATATGATGATGTGTTATTCAATGCAATCTAAGAAGTTGTAAACGAGTACAGATCTCAGACTATTAAATGTTGTTACACAAATTAACCATTTGCAAAGAAAATCTGCAGCTTCCAGTACTCCTCTTCTGAGAGAAACTTCAGATCCTTCTGGCGCTCTTTCATCAGGTCCTGTTTGTCGAGAACCCACTGCAGACTTTGACGAATAAAATACAAAAATATTAGTTTAATATAGTCAGAGTTACGTTGGTTATTCAAAATGACATCAACCAAACTAGCGGGGAGCACAACACTATCAACATTACGTTACATGTAGCCTTCTATACTTCTGTCGCAAAGCATGAACAATATAACTAGAAGCTAGTTTAATTAAGCATTTCTCTTTATTAAGTTTGCTTTCTGTCTTTATTTAAAGAGCTCTTTCATATCGTAGCAACAGTTCGGGAGAAACTGTGTTAGCGCTAACGCTAGGCCTTGAAACACAGACGGTGATTTACAAAAGAAAGACGTAACATTTCCAATTTCTAATAAAAACTTACTAATGAGAACTTTGCCAAAAGTTTCCCGCCATCTTGTAGCAGCTGAGGTAGAGAAGAACACTTTATAATGATAAAACTTTACTACAAAGAAGCGGCTAGCACTGGCAAAGTGCAGACACTGGAGTGACATCAAAACCGTCCCGGGGAAGGATAGAAAATGTAATGGAATGGTTCCGGAATTTTAGTTCCACCTTAGAACGTCAAAAGAAATACTGTGTTAGATTAAATTAGATTCAACTTTTTTGTCATTACACAGGTACAAGTATTAGGCAACGAAATGCAGTTTGGGTCTAACCAGAAGTGCAATAGGAGCAAATTCAGGATATACAATGGTTCCATAAGTGCAGGACATGGATATGTACTGAATAAATATAGAGATGAATACTATTATAAACAGAATTTAACGGATAGATTTGTTCTATGAATATAATATATAGATAAGTAGTACTGTGAACAAAATTTACAGCTGGATATGTACTGAATATAATATACAGGGGGGTATTACTATTAATAGAATTTACACAGATAAGTACAATGAACATAATATACAGATGGTTGTCACGATGACAGAGTCATAACAACAAATATAGTATAGTATCTAAATAGCAAAACACCACACAACGCAACATTATGAATAAATGTACAGAAGTATGTGCAGTTAATGTGGGCACAGACATTCCCAACAGATATATGTCATCAGTTTAAAATTAATATACTTAACCGCATAGGCTAAGTTAATTGACGTAACCTTGACAGATGTTTGTCGGGACATTCACCCTTGTGTTGGGAAGGTTCAACATTCCTCTGTAGTGTTTAGGGAAGGGTTGGTGGTATATAGTCCCTACCAGACCTAAAGGTGTGAGCGGCCAGTTTACAGTCCACAGTTGAAGTTGTAGAAGTTACAGGAGTGTCAATATGAGCCGCAGTCCAGAGAGGATGTCTTCATACCGCCGGCATTTCGAGGGCGACTTGGCAGTCCCTCCTGCTTACCAGCTCCGGGTGTCCAGTCCCTCTCCCAGCCGCAGGGACACCCGCCACCGGTCGGCCAGCTTCACCCGCAGTGGTGGGGCGATGGGGCACAGAGCCATCTCCAATAAGGCTCGCATCACCAGGCGAGTCACCTGTCATAATGTTGATCAAGTCTATCTAGTCTAAGTCTAAGTCTAAATCTAAATTAAATCCCTGAATCCTAAATCATGTAAATCGGCTCCATTTATGATCAGTTTTCATGTTTTCAATGCAGCTTTAACAGTGTAGTGCATGGCCAATAAGCATGAATGGGTGTAGATGTGTCAAAATGAAGGAAAGAAAAATGATTAATCTGTCTTTTCTGGTCCTGTCTACAGCAGTGTGCGTATGGGAACACTGTGCTTTGGTATGTCCATGGAACTCGGGCCAAAACTGGACTTGGATGTAGCTTCAGCAGAGAACCATGCCTTTATGACGACTCGCACCACTGAAAGGCAGGAGATGGTGGCCCTCAACGACCGCCTGGCAGCGTATATTGAAAAGGCAAGAGGACCAATTGCACACAGACACACATTTGTACATAAATGTCCTAAAATGTCCTAAAATGTCACACAAATCATCATTTTAATGTATTCTCTTTAGCCCATAACCTACATAAAACGTTATAACAAAAAAACAACTGGCTTACATGAAAAAAAAAACACGTACTGTAATTATTACTTTGTTTTTGAACTTTTAGCTTGTAATCATCAGGAAGATCTGTTTATCCTGTATTTCTTCTTGTAGGTGAGAACCCTGGAGTCAAAAAACAAGCATCTGGAGGCTGAGGTTGAGGCCCTGAAGAGCCGCCATGTCAGACCAGGCCTTAGGCAGCTCTACGAGTCTCAGCTGAAAGAGCTCAACAGGGACGCTGAGAAAATGAAAGTCCAGAGGGTGAGGGAGGTCATATCTCATGGCAACATTTTTAGATCATGGTCTGTTGTGACTAATATAAAAGCCAGGTATGGTTCACTAATGTGGCAACAGTGGTGCTCCTTTTCACCCTATTATCTGCTGAATCTTTTCCATTGAACAACTGTTTGATCATTGTTTATCTCATCTGTGCAGGATAGCTCTTTGGCAGCCAAGGAGACGATGTTGAGTCACTTGGACAAGCTGAAGGCAAAATACACCGAGGCTGTGGATTCCCGGAAAAAGACGGAGCATGACATTGAGAATCTCCGTCCTGTAAGAAACTTTTCACAACTTTGAATGATGTTATGAGAATTCACTGCTTTAAGTTAATACAAGACTTATCAACAGAATGTTGCTTTTTTCCCACTAAACCATTTAAACCTTATGGTTCAATGTCCCAGGATGTGGATAAAGCAACGTCAGCACGGATAGCCCTGGAAACACAGCTGGAAAACCTAAAAGTTAAGCTTGCCTTCCTGCAGAGAGTTCACAAGGAGGTAATATATGTTTTACTCTCCATTCACTGCATACTATGTATAGTAGTCAGCGGCTGGTGGCTGGATTGCCTTTCATTTTATTATCAATTGTTTAATGGGCTGGTAATTATTGCAATGACTGGTTATACTTTAATGGAGACCTGTTGCTGGATAGACTAAGTAAGGATGAAAACATGGCAGTTATCAGCATGGTGTGATGGGTTCATGTTGGGAAACAATGTGACTAACAGTTGGTGCAGTGGTTGCGTGAACCTTCCTTTATAACATAAATAAATGTTTCCATATTCCTAACAAAGAGCAAATACTGTTTCCATGTATTTCTAAAAACAGACCAGTATTTTAAACTTATTTTGCAATACAGACCACACTGTTTTAGTGCTGCATATTTCACTATTCTTCTGACTCTGGTTGTTTGTGTTCCACTGAAAGGAAATTGAGGAGTTGATGCAACAGATCTATTCAGCAACCAGCAAGGTGGACCTGGTATTTGGCCTGCCGGACCTCTCCTCCGCTCTCAGACAGATTCAGTCTCAATATGACAGCATTGCCGCCAAAAACTTGCAGGTAATGTGCAACATTGATGTTCACTTTAACTCCTCCAGTCTTTAACCCCATGATGGAACCGTGACAAACACATGGATGTCGTTAACATTCCTGACACGAGATCATTAGTGTGTTTGGGTTATAGACACTGTCTGCTCTTCTCTAAGGGAATGGACACTTGGTACAAGTCAAAGTTTCAGGACCTGAGCAGCGCCTCCACCAAACACCTTCAAAGCGCTCGAAATCTGAGAGAGGAAATCGCAGGCTATAAGAAGGAAGTGAGTACGATTTTCTGTTTTTGTTCAGGGTCACTACTACCACTTCTTAGCATAAAACAGTTGTGTGTGTGTATGTGGGTGTATAGCTTCTCAACAAGGAACGTGAATTGGAAGCAGTGAAGACGAGGAACGAGTATTTGGAGGCTCGGATTCGCGATGCAGCAGAAAAATACAAGAAGGAGGAGGAGGACTTGGAGGTGATTGACAGGATGTACCATTGCAGGATACATATTAGAGTTTTTCAAATGAATATAAAGACGTTTTCTAGTCATGCTCTGGCTAGAAACTTTTTTAAATAGAGCAATTCTTTTGTATTCTATTGCGCCAGGAGCGTATCGAAGCCATTAAGCTGGATCTAAAAGTAACCAAGGAAAAGATCGCCCTGCTGCTACGGGAATACCAGGACCTGCTAAATGTAAAGATGGCTCTGGAGATTGAGATCACCACTTACAGGTGAACACAAAAAAAAAACACTCATGCCATTTCCACAGCATGTAAACCTGACTGTTTTACATTAAGTAGAAATATAAGACAAACAGGGTATTGTTCATTTAGTATTCAGCATTTACTCCCCTCTGTTTATTTGTTTCAGGAAGCTGATCGAGGGGGAAGAGAGCCGTCTGAGCACCATGGTCCAAAACCTGTCTCTGACTGGAGGCCTGCGTCTCACCTCAGCCTCTGGTAGCTCAACCCCTGCAGCTACTTCAAAGCTAAATGAAGCCCCAGGTGACAATTACAGGGCGGAGAAAGCTGCGGGGGCCGCGCAAGTGGAGGTGGCCTCATCAGACACCCAGACAGAGGGTAAAGAGAAGGAGAAGGCCACTGAGATGACTGAGAGGAAGACTGTCCTCATCAGGTAAAAGGGCGATTTTGGCACAGAATTTCCATCGCCTAACATTTATGATTTGTTCTCAATCATCTTTTACTGACACATTAAAAACCTCTTATTTCCCCACCACTTTCATCCCAGAACAGTTAAGAAAGATGAGGACACTCATGAGAGCGACACACAGGAGAGCACCTTCAATATTTCTCGAGCAGCAGATGACACAGATGAAGAATAGCACGTTTATCAACCCCAAATCTCACTAACGATGTGCTATGCAACAACGTTGCACCTCATGTTATTCTCATTTTTCCAGTGCTTTGAAAATCCTAGAATTTAATATATTGAATTGAAAAGAAAACTCATGCAACATGTGCCTATTTCAAGGATTGTGTTCAACCTCCAAGGCAACTTTACATTATGGAAGCTACACACTGTGTGCACTCCCTGTCAGCCTCACACTGCCTTTCTGCTCTTTTAATCCTCCTGCGTGTGGAAAACACGCCTTTCAAAGTAACAAAATAAAAAGCAAGCAATTATAAGTGTGGTTTTCATTTTAATCTAAAAGGACACACACAATATTTTCCATAATTTATTAAAACCAAAGCAGCAAAGGCTTTCCAATGGACATTCAAAGGAAGAACAATTGATACAACTCCCCTAATGTAAACTTGTAATGTCACTCATATAGCAAAGAAATTACCTACAATAACCGGTCAAAAAGATTCCATTTAGTAGGAAGTTAGAAGATAACTGAAAGTTGATTGAAGCCATTTAACCTACCTTACCTTCTTAATTTGTGTGGGAGTAGATTTTTTACAAGTTTTAGTTATGGCGTATATACAGTTTATGTATCAAGTTTATATTACACAGAAACCCATCATTTACTGGCAGCCAGATGGAGATATTATAACTGGCCAGCATTACTTAAAGTAGAATAAAGTCAATTCATTGCACCCCCTCCCCAGTGCATCCCATATATTTACAATCATTGACAAATACAAAGAAATAGAGAACTAGAGTGCAATTAACAGTACAAAATAATTTGGCCTCTCACTGAAATGAAGCAATTTTGACAAATTACAACTTTAGAGTATGCTGCTGTAAACTGAGATTGCATTCAAAAAGCACCTATTGATTAGTCGATGTTGTATGATTGTGTGTATGTGTTTCTAGTGCAATGGTTTGGGTTCACCCCCCACTCCCCCAGCGAGACGATAAACCGCAAGGCTGACGTCATGTGCCAGAGCATCAGCGCTCTCCTAAAACAAAAACAATGTATCAGAGAATAAAAGCAAAAGGACAGACAAATGTCCAAAAGAGGACCAAAAATAAATTCTCACCTGTGTTTCTGCCTCGGCGTAAACTCTCACCACATCCTCGGTGCCGGAGGGTCTCACAAAGGAGCGAGCCTCTCTGTAGTTCTTCACTAAACTGTTGATGGCCTCCTGCAGTCCTGCCGGGCTCACTGCCCGTCTCTCTGCGTCTGTTGTGTCTATCACCCTGCGGTCCGACACCTACAGAAATAAATTAAGCACAAATAAAGATGTCTATAAATGCTTGTGCACAATATATTTGTGTGGAAGTTGAAGTGGCACTGGTAGGAGTATTAATTAAAGTTAAATTTGGAGTCTGACGGTATTCTTGGGCAAGACACTGACACCCTACCAGGTCTCGGGTTACTGCAGTCACAAGTATATCAAATTGAAGTACTTTTTATTGATAATAAAGGCCTTGATGGAATTAAAGGACTCATATTTTCTGTCACTCTTTGGGTAAGACATGCTGGTGGTCAAAACCAGACAAGCCGAATTCCTTGCTCATGATTACTGTAAATGAAAAACTGCTGTTTTTTTAGACCTGAGGCCTACTCATTTATCTAGGTACACTATGTTTTACACATCATATTTCCTTTTTCTTTTAAAGGGGCAAAGAAAAACTATTTCCCCACAGGATTATTTATCAGAAATGGTATACCTTGTAATACATAAATGAATGAGTACCTTAACTTTGAGCTGCCTGTTTGGCAGGTCACTGTAGATGGCGTCCCACTGCTGGACAGTCATACCCTTGATGGCTAATATGGCTTCGATCAGCAGCATGTCAGAAATGGCATCACCTACAGTCTTTAGAAGATAAAACCACAAAGTAACACATCAGAACTGTGAGTTAGTATAATAATAATGATGTGTTTGCTTTAATGGTTCAGTGAAATGTGCGTGTGTGTGTGTGTGTGCGTGTGTGTGTACCTGGTTGATGACGTTGACAGTGTTCTGCAGCAGGAGAGCTGCTCTCTTCCTCTCGTCATTGATGTTGGAGTTCTCAGCTAGCTGCTGGATCTTCTCTTCAGCTTCTTTGCTGAACAACACCTAAACGCAACACATTATGTCCCAGGCCTCAACACATTGCATAATGTTCAGATTTATAATACCAATCCATTAATCACATCAGACATACTACAACACTGTCACAGAAATCAATGTCTTTATTATTATGCAAGATATGTGATGGTTGGTGCCTCAGATGTGATCTGTCTGAAGTGTGTCTGATCTACTCACAGTTCCATGACCGTTGGCCTCGAAGTACACACCAATATCAAACTCCTGGGCCGCATGATGAAGGTGCTTCACTCCAGTTTTAGTACACCTCACTTTCACCTAAATCACATGCTCATGTTTGACCTGACTCTTATACAATATATATATAAATAAACAGAACCACACTTGTGTTTTCTCACCTTCATTGTGTCTTCCAAATAGTTTGTTGAGCTTCCGTTAGCATAAGCAGTTTGCACCACTGCTATCTCCAAGTCCAGACCAGCCTGTGTGAACAGAAGAAAACAATTTACTACAGGTTTGCATGCACGTGCCTAATTCTTTTTGTCGGGTTTGTAGTTGAGAGCACACCTGTGTGAGCAGCTCTTTAAGGAATGTGCTGATGAGAGTAGCAATTTTGTCTCCATCCAGCAGGTGAAATTTTCCTTCAGAGTCAGTGTAGTAGTAAATGATTCGGTCAGCGTCACCATCAAAAGAACAGCAACGCTCTCCTGGGTTCATCTTCATGCCTTCACACAGAGAGACAGAAGAGGAGAGAGATGCAAGATGGAAGTGTTAAATTTAAATCAGCACTTGTTTTTCTAATGTTCAAGTTTTCTTTTAGCACTTCTCAAAAAAAAACTACATTTATAGGAAAACAGAAATTTGCACAGATGTCAAAAAACAGTCATTATGTTGGCAATTTGCTAATTGACAATCTCTATCTTGTGGTCATGTACAGTATATAGTATATACTGTTTTGGTTGTCACTGTAAACTATACTATTTCAAAGTATTTTCCTTTTGAGACAAATCATTTCCATCTGCATCAAAACTTATGTTGCTTCTTCTGACAAGTTTAAAAAGTGAAGTCAAACCTGTTGGAGGTTTTTGCTGCACTTTGACAAAGTCAGCCCCACACTGGTGGTTGAGCTTTCCTTCACTGCCGTCGTTGAACAGCGATATATGCAGCTCCTTTTTGAGGTACCTCTCCATCTCACGCACCTTTAGGGCCCCAATACCATTAGCGCCGTCCACAGTGAGGTGTTTCTGGTCGTCTGTGCAGTTGGACGCCTACCAGAGAGACAAAGATGGAAGAAGAGAGAAAGGAGCAAAAATAACACATCCACACAAACCCAATAAAATGTACAGGGCTTATATGAATTCATGAGAACACATGATACCTCCTAGTTTCTTACATTTTTTGTGAGCTGAATGAAAGCTTGGGAGAGTTTCTTATAGTATCCTTCCACTGTGGCTTCTCCGTATTTACACTGTGTGTTCTGACAGCACACCATGTAGTGGAGTTGGGGGGTGGTCACCAAACCGTAGTCTGATGCAATCATATAAGAGAGTCAGAAGGCAGATTAAAGCAAGAGGAGAAGACAAAGGCTATGAAAATGAATAAAACTATCTAAGTAAACAAAATAAATAGGCATTAGGGTATACAAGTTTAATTTACCCCACCTTTGCTGTGACCACCGAGTGCAGATACTCCATCCAGTACCGCCTGTGACAGACTGGCACTGCTGCTCCTATAGTTAAATATAGTAACATATTGTTTAGTCTTTTGTGCGTGAAATTGTTTGCTATTACAGTCAAATTAGAAATCGGTAATACCAAAAGGCATGAAAAGTCATAAAAGTGCATGTTGTCTGGGTGGTAGGGGTGTATTTATAAAATAAAAACAAGAAATGTCTTAAGATCATATACCTGGTGTCCTTGCCCACAAACACGTTAGCTTCCTGGCTCATGTGTATTGCCTCCTTCTCTATGATGTCCTGCAGAGCAGTGAGCAAAACTTCCTGCTCAGCATTGGCCAGCTGGGTGGCGTAGCCCTCCCACGTCGGCGTCACCATCTCTCCCATGGGGTCAACCAGTTTCACCCCGTTGTCCTCCTGCATGAGGGTGGTTATGTAGAGAAAGACGACAGGAAGAAGTTGGTGGGGAGGATTATGATTATGTTGTGTTTATAGAGTTGTTTAAACCTATGGGATCACATTAAATTAGCTAAAAGAAAGGGAGAGGTGGAACGTGTCAATCTTCTATTACAAATATGACAAGAAAATAATATTATGGGGACAAAAAGAACAAGGTTATGACTAGAAAATACAACCAATCATCTAACATGTCGACACAGAATACATACTAAATCGTAACTATGGCAAGATGCAAAGAGAAATTAATATTTCAGATTGCCTTTCTCACCTCAGGGTTGTGTGATGCGGTGACCATGACTCCGATGGTGGATTTGGTCTTTTTGGAGCGGAGAGTGGCCAGCAGTCCCATCCTGAACATGATGTGGTCCAGCTGTTTGGCATTGGTCCTGAAACCAGCTGTACCATACTGCAAAACCAACCCTGCAGGCTTGGGGTGCAGACCAGACTGCGTTGATACTTCCTTAAACTGTGGCATAACTGAGACACATTATGAAGACATAACAAACACACAAATCAGTCAGTGGAGGAAGAAGTATTGTAGTCCAAGTATTTTGTCCAATACAAAAATAAAATTCAATCAACAAAAGGTTTATTTACAGTCCAGAAGTTGACTATTATCACCAAAATGAACCTTAACCCTTGTGTTGTCCTCCCGGGTCAAAAACAGACAACAATTTGACATTTTTGTCTCTTTTTCAGACTTTTTTTTAGTTTTCAATAACCTACTACCACTAGTTTTACAGTACGTTTTGGAATTCATGGTCAATAACTCATTTATATAGAATAATACCTAATATTTGAGTTAAAAAGGCAGAAATTATTAATTATTTTGACTGAGAGTCAAGATCACAGGAACATACAGAGGAATTTAGTCAGGAATGAAAGTGATCAAATGTATTTGCAAAGAGTGTTGTATGGAATCCAATCCATTTTTTGTGGAAATTTGGTTAAATAGAATTACATATTTCAGATACAGACATATTTTTAAAGGAGTCAAATTTGACCGGAGGACAACAGGAAGATTAAGTAACTAAAGCAAAAGTATTTATTATGCAGCAGAATGATTCCTGTCCCATTTATATCTTCATATTACAGGTTTATCATTAATAAATCACTATTATTACTGCACAAAGAAGTATGTTGATGTTGTAGCATCGAGTCTGAGCAAATGTAAACTACTATCTTTTTATTAAAACAGAGATTAATAAAACATATTTAAAGGTTTTTTGAAATGCATTCTGAAAACAACGCCCAGCCCTGGACCAAGCTGTCATATAACACGTCAAAGGACAAGAATAGGGCAAAGTTTGCACCAAATTACAGCAGCAGTCTGTCGCCTACTGAACAGATACACTCAATAAACTGAAATACAGCCTATCAATTCAATGACAGAGCAACCTATTAACTTTCGGAAAATACATTAACACATAGCTAAAACGGTGATACCAGCGCTGAACATAACAACCAAGCTAACGTTATAAATGTAAATGCATTAACTTGTTTTTTTTACACTTACTGGTTTGTTTTCTGGAGCAGTGCAGTGTTGTCATGAAACGCTTCCTGTTTCTTCTTCCCACTGACGACGTGGCTACAGTTCCGTTTACGTCACGTGACGCAAGTACGCATAGCGTGCCTTTTCCCGATGCATGCCTTTCTGCACTAGTGTGATTAGACACCTTGAACACCACAACCGAACCAACTCTCTAACTGCAATTGTATTTAGTTATTTTGATTGTGTTACATGCATGTTTTTAAAATACAAAAACAAAAAAACATTTCAGGAATCAAGCATTTACTAGCCTACCCTATTTTAGGCCAATGGGTTGACTTGTTTGTTTGTTTCTTAACAGAATTGTAGGCAAAATTATCAAACGGATATATTTGACCATCTTAGCTGATCATAATTATAAATCTAAACGTGTCAAATGGCTATTTAGGTAAACAAAAGATCTGCTTACAGGCCTATACCGAAAAACATTTCACCTTTATGATCTGTCACTCTGCATGCTCTGCGTGCAAACCTGTGTGATGCAAAGCCTACATGCAGCAGCACATAAGCCACCATCACGCTCGTATGGCGCATAGTAATACGGGTTTCTTATACAGCCTATTGGTATCCCCTTTAAAAGATGTGGGCTGCGACGTGTGTCCTCCGGTCCTGTCCCCTCTAGGGAGGAGAGTCTAGATGGACGTATAGCTTGGCCAAATAAATAAACAAACGACAGGGGGGAAGAGAGAAAAAGGAAATTCCTTTCTGCCTTTTCCTCTTCCCGAGCATCTTGCTCTGCGCAGTGTTGGCGACGCCACCGGGGAGCTGTGCGCATTTTCCTTCGATCTGAGGAGAGGACCACAACATCTGAAGCGCCATTAGGCCTAAACGAACAAATCTAAGGATAGAAAAAAACACAACCAAGGAGGAAATTGTGGGTTATCGTCTTATTTTGAAAACCCTTTGATGCCCTGACTCTGGAGGAGACAACCAAATCTCATGCCCCCTCCAAACGGGATATCTGACCGACCTATGGAGTGTTGATTTACGTTCTGTCATTTTCCGAGAATATTTTTTGGACACTCAGAGGAGCCTCGCTTGTAACACATTTGTCATTGACCTATTTATTTTTTAAATAAATTGCTGCCGGCTGAGAAAATAGCTTCCATTGCCAGTTTAGTGTTAGATAACCGAGTGGCATTAGCTGTCCGAGGTGCTGAACTGAGTCGAACGGAGCCGATACCGGGACAAGCCGAGGGGAATTCACAACCTTGAGTAAGTCTCGTGTCACCGCGCAAATCATCAACGTGACTGCACATTTTGATTCGAAAAAATAATGTTTATGTAGTGGTTTGAGCTCATTGAATGTGGCTTTTTTTCCGCCCACACAGAAGGTCACAGGCCTATCATTCGGGGAAGAGGAAAGCAGGGGATCCGCCAACTCAACCGCCGGGAAGCAGCCGGTCCATATTTACACATTTTTCCCATCGTCCCGTGGTGAAATACGTTCCTGAGGTGGTCGATTCAACGGAAAGAAAATGTCGGGGCAAACGCTCACGGATCGCATCGCCGCTGCGCAACACCAGCTAACGGGATCAGATATGGCCCGGGCTGTCTGCAAAGCCACCACTCATGAAGTGATGGCGCCCAAGAAAAAGCACCTGGAGTGTAAGTGTAGTCCTTCTTCCTCCTTTCTACTGCCTTGTAGGGCCTAGGCTAAAAGGCTGCATACACTACACACATCCACCCAGATCACATGCCATTACAGGGCACCTGTTCTCACTGCAGGCCTATCATTATGAACATTTTCATTAATTCCCTCATCTTATATGGGTGTGGTGCCATGATGAATTGATGCAGCCATGGTGATGACCCCTCTGGTGACCCTTTGTGTCAGAATCCAACAAAGATGACGGGAACACAGAGAGAGAAAGGGAGAGTAGGATAGAGGGAGGGAGAAAAGGTTGTGTTTTAAGGCATACTGACAAGTAATCCTCAGCACAAGACCATTTAATGTCCCTTCTCTGTGGTTTTGCAAAGACACTTCCCTTATTTTTACATTGAAGCTTTAGCTGAACTGTTGACTGTATGCCAGTGTGGAAAGTGAAGGGAGTGCAAGTTTTACAAATTAAACTGTATATTCCAAGCTTGTGCTATATGAAAAACATGCAAAGAAACCTATTTGGGTTCCATCAGTCACTTTAGGCCGGTATAGTGCCATAAAGTCGCTGATGAATAACATTTTCAAACATCACAGCTTTATTGACACATCTCCAGAAGACAGCAGGGGCCACCTTATGACAAACCGTGATTAATTACTGTCCTATAGCGTAAACAGTGAGTCAGACCAAAGTGGTAGCGTCTCACTGCAGATGACGGGTGGTCTGATCGGGCCTCCATATCTTCCTTTTATGTCTGTCTACGTCTGTGTGTGGTCGCTGGGCAGGTCTAGTCCTGTATCTAGGACCTTATATCTTGTGATCCGCTCCCCTGCTGAATAATTTAAAAATCAGCCAATGAATGCCTTGCATTATTTACACAGCCAAAGGTGACCATGCTAATGCTAGCCATGCACTAGAGACCGTTGCTCCCTCCCTCTCTGCTGTGTCTGTAGATTTGTTTTCTGTTGCTTTAACTTTCTACTGCAAAGACTTGGGCTGTTGAGCAAACTGGCATTGGTACACGCCTTCACCTATTTCTCTAAACTACAGGAGACGCTTTATCGACCTCTTGATGCGACAAACACTCCATACACATAGAAATATCCTTGTCAACTTTACTTTTGAGCCAAATAAGCAAGACACAAACATGGAAGTGTTGTCTTCCTTATAGGTTTTTAGTCCATGAGGTTATGTTGGATCTGTTACTAGGGCAATTTCACAAGCCTCTTGTATGTAGGCCACTGTGCTTCTCTCGCATGTGAGTCTTGGCTGGAGGAAATTCCTAGCCTCAAAAAACTCAATAATTCATTTTTTTGTCTTGATATTGTTTGGGCTGAAAATAAGAAGTAACAGTGAAGGAATCACTGAAAAGCACAAGTAAAGGCTGCCTAAATAATGAACTCTTTTTCAGTATGTTCTATTTACAAGAACTTCTTTGACGCTAGTAATATAAAGAAAGCCAATAAGTCATATTTATTACACACTGACACAGTCACTGACCCTTGGGGTGGGCGTGGGCGTTTGTGTGTTGGTGGTGGTGCAGTGCATTTCCATGACAACCGATTGAGACTGTCTAGGGATGGCACTGTAATGACAGAGGGCAATTGTTAGAAGAAAGAGGACAGATGACAGGCCTGTTATCTCAAGTGCAAAATCATAATGAGTGTATATTTCTTTAACTACAACCAAACACTGAATGTATTTGCAATGGTCTTTGAGTGCGGCTAACTGACTAAACATTTGTGTTTTTTCGAGTGACAATTTTTAGGAGGCGAATGGCTATGTCAAAATATAAACTATGAACAGACTGAAGTGATGGGTCTGAATGCAGGTGTGTCACAGGTGCCTTGTGATCCATGATTTTACTACAAACTAAAAAGTGCAAAGGTAAATTATGTGTGCAGGACTTTCTACTATATAAAGAGCAAACATCAAATTGTTTCTGGCTTTAATCTGCGTTTGATTTCAGTGCGGGGAATGAATCCCAGGTGTCAATTGTTTGTTATTTCTTGCTAACAAATTTCATATTTGAGTTTGTTTAGTCGTGCACTGTATACATAACCACACTAGCTGTAGTGAAAACTGCACTGGAGGGTATCTGTTGCAAATTTAAGGGAACATGTAATCCATGCAAGGTCAAATAAAAGAGTTTAACACCAAAGGCAGTAGACATAAATTTATCTGAGGTCATGTTAACAACATTCTTGGTGTAGAAGTAGCTATTTTAATGAGTGGATTCAATGTACCAACCTGAAGGAAACAGCTGACCACATGTACAGAAACATTTAGCAGTTACATTATGTGTACAGTAATATGATGGTGTGCACATGTGAGACGCAGTTGCTGGAGCCACAGTAAGCATGCAGGGATGTGGTCTTTAAAGGAATAGTCTTGTTGGGAAGTTGGTATTATTTGCTTTCTGCTGAGAAATGGAAATGGTCCCGCTCATATCTGTCCGCTATGTGGAGCCACAGCCTGAAGCAGGTTAGCTTAGCCTAGCATAAAGACCGTAAAAATGGGGGAAACAGCTAGCCTGGTTCTGTTGGAACAAACCCAACAACCAGCACCTCTAAGCTTACCAATTAACACATTGCATCTGTTTAATTTAATCCATACAAAGACTGAAGTGTAAAAAAGAAAGGCTGTTGCTTACAAGGGGGTTATGTGCCAGACTTTCTCTTGGCAGGGAGCAGTAACTTCTTTTCATCACTGTGAGGCTTGTTGGTAAGTTATGTTACCTTCAAACAGAGCCAGGCTAGCGTTTCTCTCCCCTGTTTCCAGTGTTTATGCTAAGCTAATGTGCTGCTGTCACTAGCCTTATATTTATGTATGAAACCACCCCTATTACCTGTATAGCACACTCTATTTAATGGCCTGCACTTTATTTGAGTGTTTGAATCCTGTGAGTGAGCTTGATGTTCTAATTCCACAATGTTAGCATTGCGCTAACAATGCCACACATTTGAAAGTTTGACAATTTCTAGATGCAAAGATTAACAGTTGTACAACGCTACGTACACCAGTGTCTGTGTTCGAAATCTCAAATTTCTGCTCACTATAGAGTAAACTATGGCATGTCTATTGTATAGGGAGTAGTGGATGAGCTAACGAGGAAGTTATTTTGGACACTTGGTGTGAAAGCTTCTGAGAAAGGCTGTCAGGATGGCACTTACTGTAAATAGCTGAAAGGAATCAGGCTATCTGGATGAATCTACACATCAACACGATGTTAATGTGTGAGTTCTATCTAATTTTATCTGGAATGTTCTGGCTTCTACAAGAGTGATTTGTTGTGCGTAAAAGACTATTACAGCAGACAGACTAGAAAAAGACACAGTGTCACACACATAAACATGCAATTGCACAGTTTGAGGCCTTGGTTCATTCTTAGAGCGCTGGATTACCGTCTAGTCTTTATTTAGCTCGGCCAATCCTCATTACACACACACACACACACACACACACACACACACACACACACACACACACACACACACACACAAAACAGAAATCATGGATTATATCCAATGATATGGCCAGTTAAACACCAGTAAACAGATATGATAACATATCTACACACCAAAGACTGTAATAATAAGCTACATACACACTTGATATTGGGTATTAGGAGGTGAAAGCATGGCTGTGGATGGCGCTGTGTTCATCATTCTATTATGAACATAAAGTTGTAGCTGTGCCAGTGACAAGATGATGTTACATAATCCCATTTCAGCCATTGTGGACCATGTCTCTCGGTTTGTGTGTGTCATTTGAAAAGGCTGCAGGCAGAATGTAATATTCAGCCATTTCACAGAGAAGTGAAGCTGAAGAAGGACCGGGAAAAAATTAGAACACTCCAAAGTAGAGGGTGGAAAAAAACCACTAATGTGGGGATCTTCAAGCAGACATTGTCTATTTCTTTTTGTGCTAGGAAGATAATCAAATAAATCTAAATCATTATACATCAACAGCGCTAGTGACAGAAAGTTGATAATAGAAATGTGTTAGATCGTAGCAAAGACTGAAACAGGTGGTGCCAAGAGAGGTTTGTGTGTGTGCTATTCGGGGGATGGGCAGTGAGACAGCCACCATAGCAAGACCAGGACCAGTGATTAGTGATAATCTGTTTACAACCTTATCAACCACCCTAACCCCCAACCCCTCTGTCCAGCCTTCCACTATGACCTTCAACAGCAGTTCTTACACCTTCATGTCTACATTAGTGCACTCAACAGACTACCTGCTGTTTTACCTTGAAGGCCTCTCTTTCGCTTCCCTTCTGCCCCTCTCCTGCTCATCTCCTTGCTGTATTTTTGGTCTTTGGTTTTAAGTATCTACTTATTCAAGACAAGGCCAAGACCTGTTCAATATGATGGCCTTCCACTCCTTCCATTACCAGAGGTGCCTGCCAATATGTGCTGCATTCCTTTCTGGCACTCTGTATAGATACAGTCAGTCCTGCCCTCGTTGCTCAGCTATCAATGTCAGAGGACTGCATTTGCAGTTATATTTTATATTTTAAGAACTTAAAGGATATTGTTATTCAGTTCTTTTTCTACAACAACTGTGCCCTCAATACAAGATGTTCACCTGAATAATTATAAGTCAGGTACTGTATGTTAAACATGTTTTAGGGCCTCTATTTTAGGGCAGTATTGGTAAACATTCTGAAATAAACTTCATTAATAAAACATTTTCAATCGCTCTGTTTTTATATTTGACTACAAATGTTGACAGTGGGCCTCTGTCTCGCCCCAGTTATGCAAAACTATGTACGTCAATTATTTAATCTGTCAATCAAAAGGAATTTTATTGGCAGCTATTTTGATAAAAAATGCATATGTTTAAGTCCTTTTTCAGGCAAAAATCCTAAACATTCTCTGGTTCCAGCTTCTTTGATGTGAAGATTTGCTGCTTCTAATTGAGGTATACAGTATGAAGATGAATTGAATATTTTTGGGTTTTCGACGGGAATTTTCAAATCGTTCAGACAATTTAGACCAATTTAAAAAAGATAACTGGCAGATTAACCGATAAAAGGACCTTTATGTTCAGTCCTAATATAAAGTATGGTATCCATTTAAATAGTCTAGGATAAACTTAATAAAAATGTTCTCATTATGTAAGGCATGAACTGAAGTTTTCTAGCTAACTCTTAGTATTTCCGTGAAGCAGCAGTGGCTTGTTTGACTCACAGAAGGAGATGCAGTATTTATACTTGAGAGGAGGAAGAGAGTTTGGCAGAAAAAATTGCAGATACTGTACGTGTAAGTAAGAGGAATCGTGCTTAAAATGGATTGAGAAATGAGAAGCATCACATTTTACACTTATCCTACATTATATTCTCATACTATTGCAATGGTCTGGACACCACTGTTGGACACCTCTCTGTCTGTCTGAGTGTCCAAACTGGCACCCAGGGTCAAGAGCTGACAAAGCATTATTTTGTCTTTCTGCGTTGTCAGCGGGCGTGTGTGTGTGTGCCTGCATTTGTGTGGGGGCTTGAGCACCAACTTAATTTCATATGTACATCAGGTCTTCCTCCTGGCATACTATTCTCATGGGTGTCTAGAGCAGCTCTGCAGCAAACGCTAATCTCCTGCCCACTTAATCAAAGTTTATTCAGAGATTTTTTCAAATTATGAAGGCATTTGACTAGACTAACTCTGCCGCTCCTCTTACATACCCCCTTGTATAAAATTTCCCCTTCTAAAAAAATACTTTATGTCTTCAGACCTCCAAATTTCACATGATGTCAGTGATGATAATGTTTCCGTGTGGTTGTGTTGCAGACCTGGTGTCAGCCACCAACACCACCAACGTGAACATCCCTCAGATGGCGGACACACTGTTTGAACGAGCCACCAATGCCAGCTGGGTGGTCGTCTTCAAGGCCCTTGTCACCAGTCATCACATGTGTGTCCACGGCAACGAGGTTAGTGGGTGAGACAGGCAGGCCAATCAGGTGCAATTCAGTTCAACCCAGTTTAATTCAGAAATTTAAGATAAATACAAAGGTTAGATTTGTTTGTTTGTTTGTTTTTGTCTTGGAATAAATGGTGGAAATTACTAAATGGATATGCTAAATTATCACCCATTCCAAATGTATACTAAATGTCTTGATATTTAACTTGTGAGGTTTCCACTTTGGAGAGCTGTAATTGGCCTTCTGAGTGCTTTGAGGGTTGTGTGTGGTGCTGAGTGGAGCTAGACAAAAAAAGCCTTTGACTACAATTCCTCAAAGTAATGAAATAAGTCCTGTGGGTTCACTGTGTGAGCAGTCATTCATGAAATCAGGTCTGTAAACGCTGCTATGTGATAGAGTGAAACATCAAGAAACGTTCTAGGTATTCAAGCTTTTTTTTCTCTTCCTCAGAGGTTCATTCAGTACTTGGCTTCCAGGACCTCCCTCTTCAATCTCAGCAATTTTATCGACAAAACCGGCTCTCACGGTAAGAGCAATGCCATCTGGCAAAAAAGAAACAGGAAATAAACCAGTCATCTTGCAAATACATAGATGAGACTGGCCTTGATCACACACATGTAAAAATGTACATACACTCATACATGTTTACACATGAATGCAAACAGATTGAGTGTGTAATGTGTAATGTGTTATGACGTTCTCCTATTTATACATTTTGTTACTATGTTTTTTTACATTCTTAGTCCAGCTGTATTGGGCTGTCTTGGGTCGCCCTTTTTGGTGCATTTTTCGTTGACAATATATAAGGAAATGAATCTAAGACCTCAATTCAGATGTTCTAAAGAAAATAATGAAAGGATAAAAGAAGAAATTGGTAACAAGTCAGCAGCATATAGGCATTTTCTCAACTTTTTGTGCAGACAACTGTTAACCGGAACCAGCAAAGAATATTTAAATTGATTGATTCTGATTTTTATCTAGATTTTATCTTCCTCTTCCGATGTTGTCAAAAAGTATTATATTACCTGCTGCAATTAGTAAAAAACACAGTCCCCTTGAGCCAATTTGAATTAAATAATAGAAATAATTTTTTTTATAAATATTTAAAATAAACACTAATTAACTTGCTGATTATCTCTAAAAAATAAAAAGCAAACATAATAACCTCTGTCGGCTTTTTGACATATATATTTCTTCTTTAGGATATGACATGTCTACATTCATCAGACGATATGGACGATACCTGAACGAGAAAGCCTTCGCCTACCGCCAGATGGCTTTTGATTTCACCAGAGTTAAGAAGGGGTAAGTCGGGCACCCAGATAGCTCAGTGGTTAGAGCGGGTGCCCATATACACAGGCTTGCTCCTCGACGCAGCGAGCCCGGGTTTTGAATCCGGCCTGCGGCCTTTTGCTGCATGTCACTCCCCCTCTCTCTCTCCCCCTTTCACACATCTTCGTCTGTCTGTCTAATAAAGGGAAAAAACCCTGAAAAAATAACTTAAAAAAAAAAAGAAGGGGTATGTCAAACTTGGGAGCAAAGAGAATATGCATAGGCCTTTGCTTCCTCACATCTCTATTTTCTACCATCTAGGCTTTTTCTTCACTTGAGTGCTTTATCCAATGGCTGTGCTCATCCTTCTGAAGCCTCTCACTCTCTGTTGTATTCTTTCAGTGCTGAGGGTGTGATGAGGACCATGACCACAGAGAAGCTGTTGAAAGGCATGCCTGTTCTGCAGACTCAGATTGACACACTCCTGGAGTTTGATGTGAGTCAGACTTTGGCTTGATATCAGCCCTATGCAGCAACACAAGACCTCTGTCTCTCTCTTTTCCCAGGGCTTCAAAATCTCACATGTGCTCTCTTTCCTTTCTCAGGTTCATCCCAAGGAACTGAACAATGGGATCATCAATGCTGCATTCCTGCTTCTCTTCAAGGACCTGGTCAAACTGTTTGCATCCTACAATGATGGAGTCATCAACCTATTAGGTTGGTAGTCCATGAGTATCTTTCATTTGGCATTTCTTCAAAGATGAAAACATGCATCGCAAAGAATCTGAACCTCAAACCTTTTGGTTCCTGTGTGTAGAGAAATACTTCAAGATGAAGAAGAGTGACTGTAAGGAGGCCTTAGAGATCTACAAGAGGTTCCTGACCAGGGTGACAAAGATTGGGGAATTCATGAAGCTGGCTGAGGTATGGGGCAATCAACAGTCCTTAATACCACATTCATAATGATGCATATATGTCATGACAAAACTCTTAAACTCTTGTTCCTTTAACAGACCGTTGGAGTGGAGAAAAACGACATTCCTGACATCAACTACGTAAGTTAAAACTCATTGTGGCTCTTACAGTATTTTCCTGGAAGGACTGGGACCAACAATATAATTCAAATGAATTCCACCCATTACACCTTTTACACACACACACACTACACTCACAACTCACCCACTATGAATCTCCCCACCCCAGTGTCTCCACCCGGGGGTGGTAGTGGATCTAGCAGACTCAGATGACGAAGACTGTCCTTTTACGCCTCTAGAGGACCCGGTAACCACAAAAACACAGGGTGCCCTGGCTGTGTGCCTGTTTAAAGGATGGCGTGTTGATATGTTGATCCTAATTGAATTTCAGACACACAAGTGTGTGTGTGTGTGTCGTCCATGCATGTGTGCAATGCAGTGAGCCCATGACAATTTATTTTATTGGTGTGCACGTGACAAATAAAGAACCTTGAACGGAGATTTCCAAATCATTACCACTTTTTTAAACATGGACTTGCACAGCCTTTGATGTACAGTGGCAGACAAATAGATTAGGATTATTTATTGATTGTTCCACTTTCTTTTTTGTCAGGCTCCCAGCAGTATCCTGGAGAGTCTGGAAACACACATGAATGGTCTGGAGGATGTGAAGGGTGGAAAGAAGGGGTAAGAGATTGTCAGTTTGGGTGCTTCTTATGATACCCAGTGTGAAGCCAGATTAGAAGAATTAGGACCACATAACAACAAAAGTAAAAGAAATTGAGGTCTAAGAAACTCCCTCTTAGTTTTCCCATGAAAATAAATGTATGTAACCAAGATAAATGTTGTTAGAAAACAGGCCTATATTTCTATAATTTCCTTTAACCTTTTGTTTCTTTTATCCCCCTTTGTGTTCATTTGGAATCACCAGGGAAGGGTGAGCATATGCTGTATGTTTTGTTTGGAGTTATTAACTTTTTAGAAAACTGTGTAGATTTATTTTACTATCATTTCCACTATGGCCTCATCAGGTAAACTTACACAGTATTTACTGGAATTGCAGTATGTAGGTGATCTCCATGTGAATAGAAGCATAACTGCAACATGGCTAAATAGGTTTTGATGGTGAAATGTGTGCATTGATGTGATTACACATGAGAAACACATGTCTTGATGAGGTCACCTCATGTGTATAATCAAATCCTGACATGCAATGTGAATCAGTAAATGACAGTTTTTTTTTCCAAAGTTGAATTGATAAAAAATGTTGACAATAAGAGTCTTTTAAACAATTGGACATCCAGTGTTTGGCTTTGGAAATTAACTCTTCATTGGATCACATACTGTCTGATGCAATCTGTCTTGCATATTTGTTTTTTAGGTTTCTTTCACCTTTAAAAAAATAGATCCATTAAATCATTTCCAGTCTGCGTCCAGGAGTTCTGTGCATTTCAAGCAGAATTACTAACAATTCCTTCTACTCTTTCACTCTTTCAGGTCGCCAACAAAGGTGAGAGGCACAGTCAAAACAGTCTATACTTTTATTGAGCCGGTCCAGTCTGATGCACTACTAAATATGGGGCTTCTCTGACTATCTTTCAGGGGTCTCCGACAAACAACGTGTCTCCAACATCGACTCCGGCCAAATCTTCAAACGCTGTTCCCACACTGCAGCCTCCTCCTGGGGAGAGCGCTGCTGCTGCTGCTGCTGCTGCTGCCGAGCCAGCTGAAGAGTAAGTGCCTGTAAACTCTGTGACCTCCTCTCGCTTCTCTGCCTTTCCATGATTCTCAACATTTGGCTATAAATGGCCAATGCAACCTTTGAAAACCATGCTTAAGTGCGATTCTTTTGGATTTTAGCTGATATAGTTTGAGCATGACCCTAAACAGTTTCTGGATGTAACAATCTTATTTTTAGTCGAGCTATCGTGTGGCTCCAGGGATGGATTTTAGTTCCACCACTTTGGTCCAGACTCAAATATTTTAAACAATTGTTTTATGGGTTGCATTCATGCTTCCCAGAGCATCAATCCATCTGACTGTGGTGATCACCTGAGTTTTCCTTGAGCACCACAATGGCTGACCTTTTTGGTTTTGAGTGAAATTATTGACAACTGTTGGATTAATGCAGCAAACACTACAGTAATTAATGGACATTCTCATGAGACCCTGCTGTAGTTGATGCTAAGTGCTGAAGAGCAATTGTTAGCTATTAACTCATTGTTAGGTACAGCCTCATTGCGTGAATGTAGACCTCTAGTCTTTTTGTGGCTATCACTGATAACACAAATATTTAATTATTTCTGCAACAAGCCAATGTAAAAGAATTACCTTCTGCAAAGGATGATGAACTGCATGTTGTTTGCTCTCCGTATCTGCCTCCTTCACCAGTTCCTTGTTGGACCTGGATCCACTGTCCTCCTCGGGTCCCTCAGGACAATCAGCTGCCCCCACGTCTTGGGGAGGTAAGTATCCCTCCCTCCGTCAACTCAGTTGCTGGTTCATGTGAAAGAATACAAATCCGCATTCTAGCATTCACAGTAGATCAAGTTGCCACATTAGTAATCTATTTTCTGCTAGTGAATTCTCAAAAACTGTTCTAGCTTGGGCTAAACTAAAATGTATTTTCCTTCTTCTGTTGTTTGCTGCTTCTAAAGATCTCCTTGGATCAGGTAAGGTTTCTTTCTAACCTTTACTTCTCCTGCAGTCTCTACAGTAGTCTAGACTAGTGTAGTCTTAACATATCCTCCAGGACATCTCAATGACAACCTAGAAACATTGATCAATGTTTTATTCAAATTAAACAAGAAAATAGACTCTAATGTACAAATCCTCCCTGTTTGTCTCCTCAAGCTGTTCTCTTTAGTCTGAGTCATTGTTTCTCTCTGCCTTCTCTCCTTTCCCTCCACATACTCCATTGTCTGTTTTTGGTTTACAACGGGGGCTATTTTGGTTGGTTGTTTTTATTTGTTGGTTATGACTGGATGGTGTTGAATAATTTAACTTTAATTTGGTTCAAATTTGGGTTTTACTTTGCTTGGTCAATGACAACATTTCTTAATTGGCTATCATTTGTATTGGACATTTGTTTTGGCTTGCTTTTATTCACTGTTGTAACGGTGACTCGACTGGTTATTTTGGTTGCTTTTTGGGGTTTATTTTGGTACCTTTCTTTGGGGATTTCAAACACCCCGCTGGTACTCGCAGAAATGGGCGATTCCTTGCTATCTGAACCAACCCTCACAGCAGAGCCCGCCCCCTCCTCTGCAGCAGCAACGCCCACTCCTGCAGCCGCAGAACCTGGAGTCTCTCTAGCTCCTCCCACTAGCACAGCCGCCGCCACCTCCCCTGGCGCCACCAATATGGATCTGTTGGGAGGTCAGTGGGCTTCCAGATAATTCTCTACGAAAGAATCACTCTGGGAAGCTCAACCCTAAAACCATCACACAAATATGATAACACAAAGACGACTGCATGCTCAAACACATTCTTTATGTAGACAAACTTCGCTGATTTGTCACTGATATTGTCTGCATTCTGCTAAAGAAATTGCATCATCACAAACAGTGAAGTCTTAATGATGCATTGAAGCACACCTTCATCATTTTCAGCTATCACCTGCCTAGCATGCCGAAAAAAAAGTATCAAATATTAAATAGATAAATGGTGTTGATTTCATAATGACATTTGCCTGATAACACATTTATTTAATAGCATAACTTTCTATGACAATGTTGTTTTCAACTTACCTTTCACCCAATCGCGTTCCTCCAGCCTCTACAACTGCTACCAGATTTAGCCAGTTAGCTCCTGTTAGCTAGATACACAACATTGGTATCCCTCATCAATAAACCTCAAGCTGCTGCTGTAAATAAACAAAACACACACACACACACAAACATTCACACTAACTCACACACTTTTTTGTTCAACAAGGCTACCCATGCTATCTACCTAGCTGGGTTGTGAGCTTACAGTATATTCCTACTACTCAGCATAAGAGACCCTGTTAGCAATGTTAACTAGCTTCTGTTAGCTGGAGCTTGTCTTTTTGCTCAACTCTGTAGTTCTTTGTATTTGTTTGAGGAACATCTTTAGAATTGAAACGTTGCAGACTTAACTGTGAAATGACTAGCTAACTGCTCTTGTTAACAAGGAACGCAATTGGCAAAAATTGCCAAAGCAGCACTATGCAACTTTGCGCTGTAGTTCCAATGGGACAACCTGTAGGGGGAGCGATGCAGGAAAAGTTACATAAAATAGCGTTGCTTTAAGAGAGAGGCAGGGGTCATGTGACTGAAAAGTTGAGTGGGCTTTGACAGCTGTCGTGAAAAGGGATGTTATGAAATGTAACATGATATCAAAGTTTCATTGGGGAAAATGCCAATATGAAATAAAAACAGACTTAATTTTTTCATTTGATTATATATTTTATGATTATTCATTTATTTAATACGACCATTTTGGGTTTCCATATTAAATAGGTCGATAATATACAGAAACACACACTAACTACTCCAAAGGCTCACAGACAGTTCTGCATTATGTAATTATATACAGCCACAAACTCACCTTCCACTTACACATACACATGCTGCTACAGTCATTCTCCATATGCGTCTTGTTTGATAGGCTGACATGCTTTTCTTTGACCTCAGTGAAAAGCAATTCTATCAAACCCAGTCACTTGGCATCAGCTACAAAAGGCAGCTGTAACACTTGTAGATTTCAGGCTTACTTTTGTGCAGTAGATTAATCCTTGCTGTAGTGCCTCCTGTCTGTATTCCCATTTGTCTATTCATCTGTCAGTCAATAATGTCCTATATTAAGGCTGCAAGCAACCATTTTTTACAGTTGAATAGGCTACTGTCACGAGAAGCTTACCTTTATTTTCCCGGTGCTCTCTTCTCTTCCTTATGTTTCTTGACTCCTTCTTTTTTCTTTTCATCTTTACTTCTTCATCTGTCTCTCTGGACGTCTCTATCCTTTGGTGGGGTTTGTGTGAATCCCAGATGCCTTTGCAACATCTGCTCCTTCTACTGAGGCCTCTGCAGCAGCCGCTGAAGGTGGGGCCACCGCCACAACCGCCCCTTCTGCCAACGCTGGAGCTGGTGGGTGACAGAAAGTTTGTCTGTGTGTGTGTGTGTGTGTGTGTGTGTGTGTGTGCCTGTTTGTGTGAGAGAGTTTGAGTCAGTGATGAAAAGTAACAAAGTAAATGTGTACTGTAAGTGTACAACATATGATTTGAATGAGCATTACAATGCTCTTTTCTACAAGGGTATCAACTGGTGATGATGCTGAGTTTTCACTAGTGAATTTTAACCTCATTTTAGCATTATATCAAGTATATAACCAACAAATGCATATTTACATGGTCCTTGTTTTAAAGTGAGAAAATCAGCCGAAGACAGCATTTATAACCAATATAACCTTATAAACTTATGAAGCTAACATTAGCTTAAATAGCTTGCAAGTTCCAGTTCACCGTGGCCTTTTTTCAGAATACATTTTGACGTGTCACAGTAGGAAAAGCCAAGGGGCAAGTGTGTAAAGAATTCTCTTTCCCCCTCTTTACAGTCTTTTGGCTAAGATAACCAGCTACTGCGTGTGCAAATTTGCATTTCCTAGAATGGCAAAGGAATGTCCCTTTCTATTCTGCTTTTGATTGGCAATTAATTGTTGCCTTTGTAGGATTGGCTGGGTTTAGTTATGAGGAGTGAGATTGGTTAGGGTTAGGTTGAGAATACCAGCGTAAGCGAATCAGATGCAGAGTAAGGCAGGGTAGGGCGGGAAATTCCTTCCCCATCCTAGAAAAAATGCAAATTTTCTAATTGTACAGGCATGAGAGTGGTAGCTCTTTCATCTAACTCTCAGTAAATCAATGAATAAACTTTCCGTCCCAACATGTAACACTATATATGTAGTAAATCTGGCTGACAATAATAATGCATTTATACTTACGTAAGGCTTAAAACTAGGACTCATAATGGACTAATGTTTAGGCTTAACTGGGCAGTGAGGTTGCCGATTGCAACCAACTGAAAACCCCTTGCTTCATCCCTCAATTTATAAGGTGTATGAGAACCTACAAAAACAAAACAGCAGGTCACGTAAAAACGTAAAAGATCCTATCAAGAGCCAGTATTTGGTTTGTCCCTTAATGGCTACTACAAACATGGCAGACTATGTGGAAACAGACCTTGTTGTGACAAACCAATTTGAGTCGAGTGAAGATGTGAGTTGCGCATACGTCACTTTGCGACGGGTAGCCTACAGGATGCTAACGAGTAATGTCAACACAGTAAAAATGGACCTACACGATGAAGTTTGTTCATTGCTGGCTACAAGTTAGCATCAAACACAACAGCTGCCACTTTAATGGCGTTTTGAGCTAACGTTAGCAATCAAACAATCATAGACATCTAAAACGTTTTTGACTTCTGTTATTGTTTGCAATGACAAAATTATTTTATGGATTTCTCAAATTTCAGTATGACATACTAGGCTGTAAACCGTTTAAATCTGAGCATGCGCAACTCACATCTGCACTTGGGTTGTGCTCATTCTAAGCTAATGAAAAAACTACACTAATGCAAACATAACTATGAATGTTATATCCCATTTCTGTCAATACATCTCCCTAAACAAATCCACTAAACACTTTTTGGGTTTGAGTGCCATGACTGTGAATGTAGAGCTGTTCTGTAACTTACAGACCTGTTTGCGCCAGTGTGTTTGTGTGCATTTCTGGTTGGTCTTACTTTTTAATCATGGCTTCATCTCAAGGATTTGTGCAAGAACAGTAGGCGTAAGGATTTGTTATTCATTACCGGTGGTGTCTGGACAGTACTAATGTTGTTGCCATGGCAATCGAGAACAATGCTCTTACTTGTCTTGCATCTTTTGGCATCAGCAGATTAGTGCATTTTCTGTTATGGAGAAGGTTGCCTGTGGTAGTTCCTTGGTTTTAGTTTGGGTTTTTTGCCTCAGGTTTACATACTGTGAAGATGCTAACTATGTGCTTCATTTGTCAGATGCTACTTTTAGTTGTTTGGACTAAAAACAGGAGTGTGTTGGAGCTCTGCACATACTCTCCTATCATTCCTCTCAGATCTTTTTCTTCTCAGCTTTCATGTTTATAGCAGTATCTTCATCATCATCATATAAATGTGTCTATGTTGTAGTAAAGTCTTTAACATCCTTCCTTCCTGTGTATGTGTTACATTTCCTCCTCACACCCCACCCCACTTCTTCTCTAAAGACCCATTTGCTCCCTCGGATGGTAGCACCAGCGCAGCGTCTTCAGGTCTAGACCTTTTTGGCATGATGACTGTGGAGAATAATAACCTGGGTAGTTCGCTGGATGCCTGTTTTAGCTCATCCCCCTCCCCTTCCCCGCTCTTCACCTCTGCATCCAGCACCATCATCACCACTGCAACCATTTCAACTCCCAGCGCTGCCAACCCTGCGATTGACCTTTTCAGCTGTAAACGTAAGAGATGTGTGTGGTTCGGTATTAATCTTTTTGTCTTGTGCTCTTAGTTGTACAGTATTAATTAACATCCTGCTGATTTCCCTCATCTGGTGCTTCTTGTCATCCTCTCCTCTCTTTTATTCTTCTTCATTGGTATCATCAGATTTGTGCACAAACTGAGGGCATTTTTCAGTTTCAGTTTTCTGTGTGTGAGAGCAACCTCACCATTTTAAAGTGTTTGAGAGTGTTTGTTAATATTCCTGTCTCTGGGTGCGCATGTGTTTGTAGCTCTCTTTGATTCCATGCCAGACACGAGCTTCACCAAAGCGGACCCTGCTCCCAGTGTTGACTTGTTTACAGCAGGTACCCGATTGCACCTTCTCTGCAATCTCTTGTGCGCTCTACTCTCATATCCTGTCTTGCAGCGACTGATTTTCCGCTTTGTCCTTGGCTTTGATTAGGGAAGGGGGGAAAAAAGGAAATGAGATTGCTCTCTTATGGGTCAGCTAAAAGCTATTGAGCTGTCTGAAACGTTTACTGAATCACTCTTACCTACTTTCTCATTCCAGCATGTACTGCTTGCACTGCGATGGCAGTTGATAAATGTGCATTATAATGAATAACGGGTCAATAGTATGTGTGTATTAGTGCGTGAGTGTTTGGGTTCTAAAAGCCATCTCCACCTTGCCCTTCCCAGCAGATATGTTCAGCTCCCCAGCTCCTATCATCTCCTCGGCACCCCCACCCAAAATTGACACAGGAGGCATCATGAACCTGTTTGGTGGTGGGTAACTCACATGGCTGCCCTCACTCTGCCCCAGTTCATGAAGAAATTACTAGAAGAGAAGAGTAAAATCTGGGAAATATCGATTTTAACCACTAAAATTGATATTAGGCTTTATGAATACTGGGAAGTTATGTCATTGCATAATGTTCTTTTGTGTTGAAATTTATAGCTATCTTGTAACAATGGGAATACCTGAGATGAAACTTGATCATGCTGAAATAGTCAAAATATTTTTGAACTGCAAGCTTTTTTTTTTTTTTACTTTACTCTTTTTTCCTGGCCTTCGTAAAAATGCAGGTGGATGCTTTACTGCGACTGTCAAATGAGTATGGCAACATACTGAGATGTGTGGATGTGTGCATATGAAAGCATTGTTTTCTGGTTTTATGTATAATTGTGTATTCAGTCTTCCTATCTAACTCCATGCACTTTGTTTGGCATTACCAGCGTGAAGCCGAAGGCTGACTATTACCCCTTCTTTGCCCTTATGCTGCGATGGCTCAACAACCTACATTGACCTGGCATGGCATGGTTTGGTGTATTTTTGGTTGACCTGCCAGAGTCCACAGGGGGAGATGCCCCAGCTGCTGCTGCTCCCGCTGCCCCCGGTGCTGAGCTTATGTCAGGTAAGGAATACAAATAAATAAAAAATATACTCATGAAATGTCACTCTGCATGCATGGGGTGTACAGTGGAAGGAATGCCAAGACGTTGCAGACATTTCACAGAAATATTTCCATCTCCACACACTGTGCTTTAGCCATGGATGGATTACCAAGCAGGTTCTCTGGACAAAGGCCAAGGGGCCTCTGATCCTTTTATATCAAGTATCTGTAGACCAAATCCAGTATACATTTCCAATATTTGTTTATGTGTATTGTTTTCTTCTTATTATAGCTGCACAGCATACTTTGGCTATACATTTAATCAAAACACAGTCACATTAATAAAAAGCTATTAGAATAAGTTTGACAGCATAATAGCTTTGCTAAAAAAAATAAATAAAGCATGCCTCTCGGGTTAACTTTGTTGTTTATATTTTGTATAGTATGCTTCTTCATCTCCAGTGTGATCTACATACTGAGGTTTAGACTTTTTAGACTTTAGACTTTTTATTGTCCCTAAGGGGAAATTCTTATTCAAAACACTGTACGTTACGGACTGCACGCTTACAGAAAAAAGGAAGTACACACATACCAGAATGACATGAGTGACACAAAATAAACACAGACAGATAACACAGACTGCAGTTTTTCAAACAACAGCAGGACCTGAGAGCTCTGGTTTACTTGCAAAATGTTGTTAAACTAAATTAGACGAGAGACGCTGGAGACAAATAGAGATGCTTGTTATCTTTCAGCCTGGGCGTCTTACTCCTATAATCTGTAGAAAGGGTGAGGGAAACTTTTACATGTTTGTTCTTATAATCCATCCATGACTGTAGCTGTTGTTAATATATAAGTAATTGCATGACACCTTGCTATTGTATTTATAATGTAATGTACTTTATTTACATCTTCCATTCAGTTGTTTACAACAGTGTTTGCCTGGCAAAACAGCTGTTTTGGGGAGTCAGTCAGTAACTGTTTCTATTATCTCTGGTAATGGTTAATGAAATGGTTTGCTGTTGGCTAAGGTACATTTTTAGTTTCATTCATTCACTGATTACCACACTGAATACCATATCTCCATCAAATAAAAAGCCAGCGTGTGATGTTTTGACTCATCTTGTCATTGGTTCAGTAAAGCAAATTCCCTGTTGAGTCCTAACAATGTCCATATGTGGTTTTATTAACGTCATCATTGCATCACCGCATTTGCATAGTACTACTGTGATCATCAGTCTCTGGGGATTCCCTCCGATCTTTGCCACCTTTCCCGGCCCTTGTGGTAACCGTTACCATGGCAACATGAACCATGTTCACCTGGTCCACCTAGTCATCTCCCATCCTGTGCCAATGGTCTTCATGTTAAATATACTGACGGTCTGCAATACTACTGCTTTAAGGCTTAACTCTTTCTTTCCCCTCTCTTTCTATCATTCATGCAATAAACTCTAATGGTTTCATTGTCACCCGCTCCTTTAAACCTCACTGCATTTTCTCTCTGGCATCTGTGCTTTTTACTTTCCTCTCTCTTTCTTTCTCCCTCTCTCTCTCTCTCTCTCTCTCTGTTCCTCACTCTCCTTCTCCATCTGGCTCTTGGGCTGGCTCATTGCTTGCTTCCTGCCATTTAATTGGGTGAGTTCCCTTGCTCTTTAACACGCTAATTTCCCACAGTGCACTGCTGCATTGCAGTGGTGCAAGGCCAGCTCAACTGCACTGTCATGCCACCACAAGATTCTTGACGGTTACAGAGTGTGAGAAGTAGCAGTATCATGTAGAGCTTCTTTAGCAATTAACCCAGCTTCATTGTAGCTGCAGTGCTTTTGCTCTCATCATAATTTTTTGCAGTAATCACATACAGTAAAAGTCTCAAAATAATTCTAATTTACCAACAAGCAATTCCAAAATGTATTCTTGACTCCCTTGTGCATGTTGTCATGATGGTACCATGCAGTTCTATTTTCCCTTATGATTATAAACTCTGCTTGGTATTTATCCTATATACAAGTTCTTATTTCCTAAGCTCATATTGCAAATTACCACAGTAGTAAACATCTGCCCTGCCACATGTCTCCTATCAGACTTGATTTATCGTACACGTTATTTTAAACAACAAACCATTTATCATCATCTTACAGATTTGTCTTTTTTACTAGTTGCAATAGATCTTATTAAATTTCATATTATATGATATTAACCTGCTCTCTAGCTCACATTTCAATGCCCCTCTCTTCTCACTGTTGTCATGGAGACATCTATTGGTTGTCATGGTAATCCCCTGTAGTAAGGACTGCTAGTGTGATGATTGCTCGCATTGCAGAATGCTAATATCTCCCTCCTCTCCCCTCCTTGCTCCCTTCCCTCCTTTCTGTAGTCTTTGATGGACTAGGCGATGTAATGAAGCCCACTATGACCCCTCAGGCGGGGGATGTTGACACCTCCATGGCTAACATGGCAAGTAGTAAGTAGTCATTAGATGTCGTAGCTATTGATTTAAATACTTGGGGAAATACGCTGATTTGCTTTCTTTGTGAGATTTAGATGAGACGATTGATGCCACTTTCATGTCTGCCCGTTAGATATGGAGCTTCCATCAGAAGTTTGTAAACTTATCTCAGCATAAATTGCATCAAAATGCTTGCTCTTGGGGGAATTGTTGGGTCTCTGTAAATTATAGTGTGGGCTAGACCTACCCTATCTGAAAAGGGTTACTGAGATACCGTCTGTTATGATTTGACACCATAAATAAAAGTGAATTGAACTGAAACAGTAGGTAAACAGCTAGGCTGGTTCAGTCATCCGTGACAAAATCTGTCCACCAGCTCCCATTAAACTTATTTATTAATACAGTTTAATCTGTACAATAACCAAAGTGTAAAAATGACAAACCCTGTTTTATGGCGTGGTATCAATCTTCTTATCCCATGTGGTCATTGTGTCAGTAAATAAAAACAGTGATTTTGCAGTACCTCTCTCTCTCTCTCTCTCTCTCTCTCTCTCTCTCTCTCTCTCTGGCTCTCTCAGATCTCACAATGGGAACCTCAGCGGCACCTCAGGTAGCTCCCCCCTGTTGGGGTGCTCCCATGGTAAATGTTGTCTGTGTCTTATAGCATGGAGTGGAGCCGCATGGCAGCGACAGACAGGGCATAGCAGCCATCACAAGCATTGCCTTCATCTTGCTCTCCAGGTTTCAGGTCCAAACATAGACCCAGGAAACTGAGAGGCGTGACAGTGAGGAAAGGAAACAAGACCATAGCAAACTATACGTTACTGGTGTATTTTATTTAAATGACACATCTCATAGGATCTCCAACAGAGCACATGCTGTAAATGTTTAGAAAATCCAAACCAAAGGCCAAAATGTAAGCAGATTTTAACATGCAGTCTGGCTTGAAATATGATTTTATATTTCTGGAATATTTACTGGAGAGTGATGAAGTGGCAAACTATAGCGCAAAATTAAGAAGCTGTTGCTTGGAAACAGCGTTTCCTTCTCTTAAGTTTCTATTTTCTGTTAAGCCTGTTAGAGTCCAGTTAAGCAACTCATAGCTAAACTTGCCCGTTCATTGACACATTTGCTTCTTCGGGATGTTTCCGTTGTCTTTTTGGAAACAACAGAAATGACTCTCTCATCTTAAGGCTACCTGCAAAAGGCTTCCTCCCTGCTCTCTAAATCTCTCTGAGCATGCCTAAATCAAGGACAATTATTCACTATTAGGGCTGTTGTTGTGTTGTTATTGTTGTAGTTTTTTTTCTCCAAGTTTGGTGTGCCTATCACTCCCGTTTGTTGCTCAAAATCTTTCCGTGTAATTTATTTTCAACATTTTTATTTGTGTATTGTTTTGCAGTGTGTGTCTTATATGTAGTGTAGTAACATCCCAACTCCTCCTCTCCCTCCCCTCCACACCTTTAGACCGTACCAATGGGTGTTCCTCATTTTATGGGGACTCACCCCAGCTTCAGCATGGTAAGACCACCAGTCCAGTATGGTCTAGTAATGTCTCTGAACCACTCTGGACATTACTGGACATTGATGGACAATTATCCCATTAGGTGGCCCTCACACCCATCAGATGTCCGACGCTTGTGTCTTACTGTCTCTTTTCCCCTTCTGTCTGTCTCTGTGTAAGCCCGGGGCACCAGGAGCTCACATGATGAGGCCAGGCTTCCCTGCCACTGGAGCAACCCCCGGAGCACCGGTAACACACTTACTCTTCAATTGATTATACACTTTCATGAAAATTTCACACATAAAGGTTGCAGCTGCTCTGACACAAGGAGTTTAAATGCTAAAAGAAGATGTGTCTGCAGATGTCTCCCGGAGCGGCCCAGAGCCCCAGAAAGCCTGCACCACCGAGGAACGCTCTGGATGACCTCAACATTAAGGACTTCATGTAGACTGGCTGACCTGTAAAAACCCCCAAGGTATATAAAAAAGTGGACAACATAAAGAATCGAGATGTATTCTTTTCGCGTGTCATGTCGTGGCAAACGTTATGGAGCGGAATCCTCTGTTGTACCAAACATTAGCCACATGTGACATGTTTAATCCTGCAATCTTGGCAAGCTAATAGGGTTATAATGCGCCATGAATGTGAAAATCTGAAATGTCACAAGGCGATTAAAGGGAGTGATTTTTTTTCATATTTCTCATGAAACACTGGATACTTTCAGCTCTTTAGGCCTTAGAAAATACTAGATAAGGAAACAATCTCAGATGAAAAAACTCCTTTTTTAGATTTGCTCACAACCCAAATTCTGCACTAAAGACATTATCTGAGCTCACACATACATGAGGGAACTACTCACTCTGTGAAAACAGTTGTATAATGTATTCTGCTGCTCTGGGAGCTTTGTCAGGTCTGACAGGACAACCTCTGATCAGATCATAGTGCTGTTGCTATTGTTATCTTGGCTTGGCCGTGGAGACTTTGAATCTACTGTATCCCAGTGGGTTGGCGCTACTACTAACTGGAAGTGTGGAAAGAAAAGATGTACATTTTCCTGTCTTGGAGGTTTCTAAATAAATAAAAACAGCCTGACCCACACTACTGACTGATAGTTAGGATATCTGCTTTAGTTTTGACCACTCATTCACCAACTTAACGGAAGTGCAATTAAAGCTTCATATAATAATTTAATAATAATAATAATTTATACTGTTTGTTGATCCCCAGTGGGGAAATTACAATTTACACTCTGTTTGTTAGTAATCACTACACACTGACTATTAGGTCTGAAATACACACACATGCTCAGGACCTATACATGCACAAATGGAGTGATGTCAGAGTGAGTGGGCTGCCAGCTGGAACAGCGCCCTGAGCAGTTGGGGGGGGGGGGTTTACAGTGGCCCAGGAAGGCACTGTACCCCCCAAGTGTCAAGAGTCTGAGTTGGGCTAATCATTTTTAATTTTTTTATATGCTTCTCTGTATGTCTTATCAGAGCACACATAGTTAGACTTCACCAATTTCTATTCAGAGCACTTGTTTTAATCAAATTGAATTTTCTCTCCTTTGTCTTCTGTAGGTTTGTCAGTGTGTCTGGAGCTCCGTGGATGTGGATGTCTGCCCTTCCCCCACTGCCTTCCCCTCAGTCATGCCCCAGCCCTTTCAGCCAACCAGCCATTACATCCACGATCTTTTCCCTCTGACCTCCTATCAGCCGCCACCCCTAAAAAGTGCCCTGTCCTCGTTATCTAATGTTGTAGCACAACTGTGAATGTGAACCCTAGATACAGAAAAACAAAACTCAGTTTATGTGTGTGTGGGTGTGTGTGTAATTCAGTGTTATCCTTTACTTAATATACTATGGAAAATGAACAAAAAAAATATAATAAATGTGTATTCAGATTCATTCTGGAATTCCGCGTATCAGCTGACTTGGAATGGTGGATAAACGTTGATTTCTTTGCGCATCTCCCAGACGAGGACTGTGTTGTTAAATGTGGATTGTGTTCGGTGTGTGTAACTTCACTGGCCAACCCCCACCCCCACCCCTCTGCCCCTGTTGTCCAAACTAATATGGAATTATGTTTATGTCATTAAAAAACTTGGTTGTACCTATATCTGCTTGGCCATCCATCCTCCCACCTGTCTACTTTCAAGTTTTTGGAGAACAAATGCACCTAGTAACAACTTGCACTGCAAATCTGGACTTATCATCAAACGTGAAATTGTGTTCAGTTTAATTTTTTTAGGGATTGTATAAAAACATGCTAAAACGTGTGAACTGTGTTCAAATTGACATATGCATTTGAGACTATTTTAAATAATGGATTATACATATTTTCTTTAATCTTTATTTTGAGAACAAAAATGTATCATATATTTTTAGTTAAGTCAAATTGTATGGCTAAAAATAAGGAAAGTAGACAAAAAAAATCCCCGCCTTCTTTGTACATACCCCTCAATCCTTAATCAGAGGCAGTATTGAATGGAACCTTTGCCCCGAGTGTTTGCTGCTGGGCCCTCAGCTGGTGTTGGGTGATTCTGCACCGTAGCATGCGACACATGTCAATCTGGGAATACTTCTTTCCTTGTCTCAGTCTCCACACAAGATGACTTAATGTTAGGGTGGAAATCAAAGGGACAAGGAAGAATTTGTGTATGTGGTTTGGATGTGTCCTCAGTCCTCTTTGAGTGACGCAGCAGCGGTCGGTACATTCGTTCATGTACTGCCACTGGACGTCCGGAGGACTCTCACTGTAAAGCACTCAAGTATACGCTGGATGTTTTGTGTGTTGTTTATTTCCAAAAGTGACTGTATCTTAATCCATTGTGGCATTAACAAAGTGTTGAAAGAAAAATAAAGAAGTCAAATAAAAAATAATAATAATGTGGATAAATAATGTTTGCTAAGTATTCAAATGAAGGCTGTGTTGTTTTTTGGGGGGTTATTATGGATGGCATCGTTCTTTCTCCCTCACCCCCACCTGCATGTGAGTCCAAATGAGATGCAATAAAAGACAAATACACTGATCCAAACTACTCTCACGGCTTATCGCTTACTCTTCTGCTTTTGTCGGCTTCTTGTTTGAAAAATCAACATATGTATCTGATATGAGCATTCATTCTCAGCATTAGCATTAATTCTTTCTTTTGACAAGAAAATATGTTTGTCACATGACAATTTTAGTTAAAAAATAAGAATACAGGATATTGGAAACATCTGAAAATGCATATATATGTTGTGTAGACCCAGTAATCCTTTAACATGAAGTGAAATGATGATCAACAGGTTTCATTTATGTATGTTATCTATACAAAAGTAAACAAAGCAAAATGTCTACATGGTGCAACATAGGAGAAAAAATTGGCTTTTGTCTTTCTTTTTTTTTACATAGTTGCAGTTATATACTAAGTTAGGTGTTGCAGAGACAGACTAACAAATGTAGTGTTAGAAAAATGTGACAATGAAATGTAAATTCCAACACTTGTCATGTTTTTAGCCTTTTGTGACTCATTCACAAGGATTTCCTACATCCTCTAAACAAACTGATAAATGGCTGAACAGGCCACAAATCCAGAACCAGGGACATCTTCAACAGTCCTGGGTTTAGATTTGCCTGACACACCCCAATCAAAACCTAAAGCTGCTAAAAGTGAAACTTTGGTCTTAAATGTGTCAGAATATACAGTTATGTTGGACACAACAGGCTAGGCTTAATTACAACAAGGTGTGCATGAAGCAGAAAGCTGTGATGCAGCCATGACACATGACCTCTGGAGGTGTGCTATTAGCAGAAGCGCTTCAGGAAGTGCATTTTGGGCAGACATGATTGTAGTCCTTAATTGACAACACTTCAGTCTGAACTCAGGAATCACACAAGTTAGCTTCTTTGTACAAAGTCCTATTTTTTACTAAAATAAATTCAAGTCATAAGACAAAGTTTAGAACCATTCTTAAGACTTTCAAAAAAAAAAGCCCGGATCTTTGAGACTTCATTAAACTGACAACAAATATTTTTTCCAGCTCCATCGTTTTGCAGTCAAAACTCTTTGCAGAAACTTGGATCTCCATGGATCCAGTGACAGATCTGGGCATATTTGGCCGGAGTAATCCTCACTGCAACATTAAAGTCCCTCTGCTCACCTCCCTCCACCTCCACCCACTGATGGCCTGTAAACACCCCGATCACCCTCCGCTGCCACTTCCCTTTCCTGCCTTCCCCTCCTACTTCCTCTCTCAGACGAACGTAAACGCCCGCTCCCGTGGCGCCCGGCTGCGCGTCACAGCGCTGGTACATCAAATCGTCAGACTTGTTTGCCACCGAGCAAAACCGGTAAATCACCTTCTCATTTCCACGCCCGACCAGCAGGCTTTTGTCGGCGTCATAGCCTGAGAAGTGGATCCGTGCCAGTGGGGTGGCAGAGGGCACCACTCCCAGCTCCATGTACTTCTGTTTAAGGGGCCGTTTCAGCTCCAGGAGAGCGTAATCATAGTCAGCGGACACAGAGTTGGTGGAGGTCTTGGTTTGGATCCATCCTTGAGGGATTCTGGTTTGTTTGACTCGTGTCCAACGGAAGACGGGCTGCTTCCTGGGTTCAGCACTACGTTGTATACGGCTGAGACTTCTTTGATTCCCTCCTCTCTCCAACTCTGCTACACCCTCCTCACCCTCTTTTCTTCCCCTGCGCCTCCTGCCTTTGCCTCCCTTTCTCACTGTCAGAACATCTCTATCTACACCATTCTGCTCCTCACCTTCCTCCCTTACTGGCTCCTCCCCCTCTTCCTTCCTCCCAGCCATCCGCCGCCCTCCTCTCCTCCTACCCCCTCTTCTACTTTTAGTCTTAAGCTGCAACACCCCCACTCTAAGCTTTCTGGCACTCCCTAGGTAGTCCCTTCCATCATGGATGCATTGTGCCGCTGTTAGCACGTGTTTCCGGGATATCAGGACTCCAGAGCAGCCAGTGGAGAGACGAACAGCGGTAGAGAAAGGATAGTTGGTGATGAAATGCGAGTCAGAGATCACAAAGCGTCCATCTGCTCCATAAACCTGCCGTTTCCTGCGAGTGCGAGCTGATGAGTGGGCTGGTGTTCCTGCAGACGTCTTGTTGAAAGCCTGCAAACTGACATCTGTGTGTGTGCGAGTGCCATTCTCATACACTGTCTCATATCCCAGAATCCTCTCTTGCTCAGTCTGGTCCATAGGTGGTAGGCTGCTTTGACACTCTATTCCACAGAGTGTCCTTGTCGCTCCTCTCTCCTCATCCTCCTGCTGCCCTCTGAACAAAGGGGTGTCTAAAGGCTCCGTGTGTGTGTCCAGCAGCACCGGGAGGCTCTGCCTGGCCCACCTGTTCGCCTCGCTGGTCTCATCTTCACCAAAAACTCCAGAAACTGTCAGTACTGCTGCACAGAGCAGCAGACACAGGAAATGATTGAGTTCCATTCCACTGAAAAGAGAGACACAAATATGGACATTTCAAATACTAAGGTAAAAGAGAGGATTCAAAAATCTTAATATATTAGGTTTTTATCAGGTGAAGGGAAAACCCTGTGATTGTTCCCACAGTTCATACTGACATAGCATGATGTTGCTTAGATATGTTATGTGGCCTGCAGAGGGCGCTTAAGCTTTTCTAAATTTCTAAACAATAACCACTGTAAAGTGTAGCTGTTCTGTGTTATTTTAAATCAAATGAGTTGTCTGCAATTAAAGTAATATGATACATAGTTCAAAATACAGTCACTGTTATCGTTATTACATGGAAAAATTATTTAGCAACAGAAAGCATTTTGACATTAGTAATGACTATTTTGGAATATTAATTAAGTCTAGAAGTAGGATATTATTCTAATAGCATATGAAGATAGTCTGAAACCCAAGAAGAAACAGTACTGGTCAAATAATTAAAAAAAATAGATACAGAGAATGCATAGCCTAGCTGTTATAAGCAATATTAAGAGGAAAGATGGTGGTGTGACTTTATTTTGAAAAGATTGTGAAGATATTATAGGAAACGTCTTAAACTTTTGCTTACCTGCAAACATGAATACAAACTCCCAGAAAATGTTGTCCTTCTCATTGATAAGAAATCCTCTCCATCCAAACGGCTTCAGGCTGACTGGCTTCCATCATTTACTGAAAATAAACTGGAGCGTGAGGAGAAGCTGTGTGCTACATCCCACTCTGATGCAGAAAAAAGCAACGAGCATACAGAAGGGGGGTGTCAGCCAGGAGGGGAATAGCATGAATGAAAGGTTTGATCATGTCGTGACATTACATTTTGGGTCAAAAGTGGAGCCAAGTGGAGAGAATTTGGGGTATTTTTCTTGGATTCCGCAAATATTTGGATTATGTCGAGAATATGTGCAGAACAGTGACGCTTTCAATAGTAGGGCATTAATTAAGATGTAACGCTATTTACAGAAAGATATAATGTTAACATGTTGCCTTTGGGCGAGTGTTTATCCGGTGCTTAGCTGTCCAAAAATTTAAGTTTAGAGTTATGTCAGGTGACTTTTTTGAGTGTACACACACACACACACACACACACACACACACACGTGTGTCTCACTATCTTTGTGGGGACCAGTCATTGACATAATGC
>NC_048424.1:13162694-13203966 GCF_013103735.1 Etheostoma cragini
CACACACACACACGCACACACACACACACACACACACACACACACACACACACACACACACACACACAAAATGGTCCTTGTGGTGAGGTTGTTTTGTTTAAACATGGAAGGTTTATTAGAATATATAGCCTGTAATATATTGTAGTAAAAACATTTAGGGTAAAAGCATGTGTGCACATGTTAGTTGGCATGAAAATGATTAAGTTAGGGAAAAATTCTTTGATTTTGACTTCATGTTTGACAAATACTGTTGTCCTATTTGAATATGTACAGTTGACACTGTTGCGGTATCTATATCTGAAAAGTAGTCCTCAGGTTAGTTTTTATCATAGACTTGTTTCACTTCTGTGAAGGTGTTGTGGTGAAAGCTGTTCCCTGTGCAGGAAATATAATTTGGAAAAAAAAAGCAGCCATGCAAAACTATGCAACAATGACAAAACTTCATTTGCATGTCAACAATACTGTTTCTTTATTTCCTCTTGCAATGTATAACATCTTGTTCCTCTATCTCAATGACTTTCCATCATCACTCGCTCGGTGCACATTCAGCTTGTCTGCCAGCAAGTTTGCAGCATGGAACAACTCAACTCCACTTTTGTCATTTCTAACATCTCTTCTCCTGGACATCCATCTCCTGCCTCCTGGGACTCTAGGAGTCTGGCCCCCGCAGTGGTGCTGTCACTCTGTTTCCTGCTGGGAGTTCCTGGAAACATCGCTGTGATCATCCTCAGACCAAACTGGCAGCAGATGTCCAGATTAAGCCAGATTCTGATGCTGAATTTGGCCATATCTGACCTGATCTGCCTGCTCCCACTGCCCCTGTGGATTTACACTTTATTGTACAGTTGGAAACTGGGACTTGTGGCATGTAAGCTCCTAGTATATTTGACATACTGCTGCCTATATGGTAGCCTAATGACAGTGACAGCGCTGAGTGTCCAGCGCTACCTGAAGGTGGTGTACCTGTGGAAGTACTTCCATCCCGTAGGATTAAAGAGGCTGCTAGTTCTGCTCTGGCTTGTTGCAATGATCCTGTCCATCCCTGCTTTGGTGCATCGACAGTTGACCCCAGACCAGAACTGGACACACTGCGAGTCTAGTTACTCTTCCCCGGCCCAGCAGGAGGCCGTGCTGCTGACAGAGACCCTGATGGGATTTCTTTGCTGTTTTGTCATGGCATTTTCATACATTGGCCTTCAGAGAAAAGTGAACCAGGCCGCTTTCTTCAACAACCCACAGACCACCCAGCTGATTACAAGTATCATCGTGTCCTTTTTTGTTCTATGGATGCCAAATCATATCACAAATGTGCTTGGTGTGGCTGCTATTTCTCTCAAAGACAAGGGCCTGTTGAAGTTTTACATGGACAGCTCGAACATTGCTGGAGCACTGGTATTTGTGAATAGCTGCCTGAATCCACTCCTTTATGCATTTGCATTTAGAAGCAAGTGCACTGTGTGCCAGAAAGGAGAACATTAGTACTGTTGAGTGGTATTAATCTTCTCATCCAACTCTCAAAACAGGAATAAGTTTATTGCATTACAATTAGCTTCAGAGTTTTAGTAACCACGCCCTGATCAGATGGGTAAAGCAGTTGGAATCCATCATGTTGCAATCTGAGTGACTAGAATCTAATTATAATTACAAAAGTAATTTAAAATGCTGGATGTGATTTATAGGCATCATAACCTCTAATGCACTATTATGTATTCTTTGCATGACTGAACTGCATCTTTCCCCATGATCCATGCAGTGCATTGACTACCAATGACAATATAAAACTAATAAAATACTTACTTACTTTGTCTGCCGAGGATTGGTATAAGCCCCCATTTGTGAGTTACATATCATGAAAAAAGTCTTCCTTGCATGGGAGAAGGATGCTTTCATTGTTGAGAACTGGCCAGAAAAAAAAACAAGTCTGGGCCCAAAGGAGCAGCTGGGGGAAATACTGACTCACAAACAGCACAAACACAAACTCTTTCCCACAGCAAGTCCTGACCCTTTGGTTTGGTCTGTTGTTTTATTAACAGTGGCGTCTAGACACAGTTCAGCACAACAACGGTTATGAGTAGACCCAGCCTGCTGTCGACACAGCCTGAGGAGAGAGGACGTAAATGACGGCGGTTCCTCGGCTTCTGAGGGCACGACCGGCAGAGATCCTCCAGAAGAAAAACCTCTTCTCAGCCACACACACAGGGGAAGACCCCCCCTGAACCTTCTGGTTCACCAAACATATCAAAGAGTCAGTTCCAGTCATGCGGATATGAATGAAAAGAGGCGCAAAAGGTGAAGGCTGGAGAGAGTGTGAAGAAAAGGAAAACAAAGGGATGCAATGAGGGATGTAGCCAACTATAATGAGACACATCAGTAGAACAACAAAAAGCTTTATTAAAAAACTGATCTGCACAGCGACTAAGCATAGTCACACAGGCCGTACAGGAAAATAAGCGAAACATTTAACAATAACAAAGAAATTGGAAGAATATTTGGAAGCACACTTTCACTGTGGTGGGGGGGGGGGGGCTGCTTCTCATGTACCATTAAAGGTGCTGACAAATGCTAACCCATGGCCGCGGGTCCGAGTAGAGCTGACGGTGAGCGTCCGTCGCCCTAGTTTTTGCAGTGTGTCGTGCACCGAGAAGCCAGGAAGAAGACATCCTCACACTGACCAACTGAATATTTGAGCACAGTCACACAAAGAGTCAATTATAACCAGTTAGCGTGTACTTAAGTACTGTGCATAAAAACAAGGTCATTTTTTTACGTGATTATTTCCATTTTATGTCACTTTATATTTCTACCTCACTTCACTTAAGAATAAAATCTTATACTTTTTATCCCATTGCAATTATTGGACAGATGTTAATTTCTGGTTAATTACATACATACTGTACAAAAGATATGATGATAAAAAACATTAATTAGTGTTATAAACTACAGTAACAGTAAAGTTTAGATCAACCTCGACCAACTGCAAAAGTAAAATACTTCTTACTTATCGGTAACAGTTAATTTTAGTAATCCTAAAGCCTAGTGTAAGAGTCACAAGGCAGGGACAGTTATCTGCACTTATCTATTTGATACATTATGGGCCTTTTGCTGATTACTTATGTACTTCTGTCTTCCCAAGACGTAGACGAGAAGATTTATTCCACTCTCGTGTGTAACAATCTGTACAGTAAATTTGAAGCTACAGCAGGGAGGTTAGCTTAGCTTAGCACAAAGACTGGAAATGGGGTTTGAGCTAGCTAATTTAGCAATGAAGATGACTAAAGGAAGTTACTGGCAAGAAACAGTCCAGCAACATGATGTTTTTACACTTTCATGCTGTCACTTTCAGACAGAGGCAGGCTAGCTTGTTTGACTGTTTCCAGTCTTTATACTAAGCTAAGCTAACCGTCTCCTGGCACAAAATATATGCATGAGAGTGGCAATAATCTTCTCAGAAAAGTCTTTCAACAAAAGAGCGTAGTGTGTATTTCAGGTGTATTTCTCTAATGTAAAACTTAAACAGGGCTTTTCTATGTGTCTTTGGGAAATGTGGTTTTAGAACATTGAGTCCGTAAAAGAAAATGCCTTTTATTTTTCTAGATAATTTAATAACTGAAAATGTGGGGAGCAAAGCAATGGGAAAGAAACATACTGCTACGTAATGAGAATTGTTCAAATAAGTTGGGTCAAGTCTGTGGAGGACTAGTGATAACAGCCACATTACTGCCCCGGGATGGTCGATGACTCACTGCTGCCTGCTCGCTCCTCTCTTCTCACGCATCTAGGATTTTCTGGCCTTTCCCCCTCTCCTCATACTTCAGTTACTCATCTGTCCCGTCCTACCCTTTCTTTCCCTCTATCCTCATTCTATTGAGTTTCATCAAAAGACAGCTAGTTAGTTTTTCCTTCTTTCTCTTTTCTCTCCTCCAGGTGTCTTCCAGCTGGCAATCTTCACAGAGAAGCCAGGTGTTAGGGGAAAGCAGGGAGGAGAAGACAGGCTGGTTTGTCTTGGCTCTCTACACGTTCCTGTGTCTTGTTATAGAGCTTTACTGGTTCCTGTCCTATCGTAATTCTTAGCTTGAGTGGGATTTAGCAGCAAAGTGGAAAGTCCCCCCCCCCCCCCCCATTCCCCCATATAGAATATTCAGGCTCAGCGTGACCTGCTGAGTTGGCGTTTGTGATATTTTTAATAACGTAACCTCGGGATGCTTAGCAACGTTTAGCTGCTTTCTTTTTTAAAAGTTTGCAAGATGAAACAATCTGAAAAATATATTGAGAGGACTGTGTGGGTGTGTACCAGTGTTTGGTTAAGACAGACAGACAGGTATTAAAGTGCACATACTAAAAAAAAAGCTATAATTTAGCAGCGTGTGCAAAGTACACCACAATGTTGGTTGAAAAAATAACATTGCTCTTATTGCTTTCTGAAACAGCCTGGGGGACGGGGGGGACAGGCGGGTTGTGTACATTTGAACTTCTTCAAGATCACAATATGGTTGTAGCGTCTCTGTCCTCTGAGAACCACATATTTCTACAAAGTTAACTTTTCAATATAGACATCCTGGTTTCAGCTTTGTGACAATGAGTTTTCCGGCTGATCTAAGAGGCTTTTAAAAGACTTTATTAAGCTTAAGAAGTGGAATAATTTACTCAACCCACAAAGGAAAATTCAATCTTTCAGTTTATCAGAAACAGTCACATTGGTATATGCACATTTGCATATGAGCTGTATAACTTGCTTAAATGGAAATACTATATATACAAATGTATGTGTAAATGCATTTGATGCACAAATTAAAAACAAAAATCGCACACGTGCATCCACTTATATACAGTATGTCCATGTGACCCACAATAACACTCAAAAGCACAACCAGCTGTGAATTCCTATTTGGAAACCATAAACTACAACATGATCAATACCTGCTTTTGTTAATCAAGTGAAAGAGACTAAGCTGGGCGTTGCCCTGTAAATCAAATGCAGGCTGTGTTGAGCAATCACAAGAACCCACAAGCATTTTATGACTGGAGGTTTAACACTTAGCTGAATAAAAGTGATTAGTCTTTCCTTTCTTACATTAGTGAAGAGGCACATCTGCTAGCTTTTGACTGTCTGATTTTTTGGATGAAAAGCAAGCATGCATTAGCCTGAAATAATCCAGACAACAGAACAGTCTACTGCAACACAGCTTTCCAGAAACGTATTTGTTTTCATTTGAATGAGATCTGACATTATTTTAAAAGATCAAGTTCAGGGACATTCAAATTGAGTTCCTCAATAACTTACAAGAGGGAAGTTCCCACAGCTGCCTGTAGATGCCTTCATTAACATATTTTCAGAGAAAGATAAACAAATCAGCCACAGCTGATGGAAATGCATAGAGAACATTGATGTTATGGGCAATTTGTTTCTCGGCTTTCAGCAGTCTCTCCGGAGGATTTATATTCCAGGCCTGTTCTGTAGAAGTAGATGTATACAGTATTTGTGTGGCCAGTGTAGTTCTTAGCTAACAGAAAAACAATGTTGTGCTGTGGACTAAACCTGGCAGGATACGGGCAGTAGATACAGACACTTTAAATCTTTCAGACAACAAAGGGTTAAAGATGTTATATGTTTGGGCATGAGTAACGTTATGAACAGGTCATAGAAAAAGAATGTCTCATAATCTTATTGCATTGTAATTAAAAAGCAATGGTTGTTGTACATGACTGATTCCCAGCAAGAGCTTTATTCACCGACCACAAGAAGTATTCAACAATTAGATGTCCATTATATCAGCTGATAATGTATGCGTCAACTTTTGGTTTTGCAGTGATGTGTTGCATTTGATTATACCAATATTTTGGTTGGATGAGGTTTTAGTGGACATGTTATGTAAAATATGTCAAATGCTAATGCCTAGGAAATTAAAGTTGTTTTGTTACTTGTTGTGTTGAACATAGTTGTTTTTTTGTATTAGACACTGATTCATTTTCACAAGATTTATAACACTTGCCTTATTTAGTGTGGTTTGTTTTCCCCCTTGGTGTGGTTAGTTTGGGCAGGTTTGAATGCAGCAAACGCAAAAGCAGACCTAACAAGCGCACCGAGACCCAATTAAAACAACATTAGCTTTGATTTAATCTCTTTCTGCTCTCCGCAAACTGATTAAAAAAATGGCTCTATAGCTGCTTAACGTTCAGCAGCTAGCTAGTTGCTAACTTTGTCCGTCTACATTTTGTTGCTCGGCAGGTAGCATAGCATAGCAACAGCTGTTACTGAGAACAATGCTGATGAGACTGCTGAGAGTGAACCAAAAACTGTTGTTAGCAACAGGATCAAGTGTCCATTTATGAGAAATAATGCAAGACTCTGTCTTCTCATTAAAGGTGCAATATGTAATACTGACGGCTAGTGTTTAGAATAGTTACTGCAGTACAAATTAAAAGTAGTGGAGAGAGTCGTCTCTCACGCCCCTTCCTCCTCCCCCGACTCGGTTTTCCGGCTGAAACCGCAGCATCCACAATGTTGCTAGAGGCTTGTCTCACATGTTCGGACGTTACTTTACAGCACAGCTGAGTAGCTAACGTCAGATGCTGGCTATATCGATAGTCATAAAAGCCCATGTACACGCAGAGCTCTGTACCCAACTGACAGCTACATTTTTCGGATTAGAAGTACAGTAGGAACCGCTAAATTCACAACAGACTCACCGTCCACTCCAATCAACGGACAGACTGCTAAAAATAACATTACCTTGCCATCCTCTCCACCCGACTGAACCAACTTTATTGGCTTAGAATTACCGCAACAATTGTTAAACACACAGCACACTTACAGTCACATCTTCCCAATTTACAAGCCTCCACTCTTGGCGTAAAATAACTGACCGTTGGCGGCTACGGCCGCTGAACAGGCTACACGTGAACAGCCGTGGCCACTTGCCTGGTCCTCCGGTTACATTAGCAGTTAGCAGGGTTAGCTACATAATTCAACATGAGTACATAAATGTTGACATAAAATGCCCGTACCTTGTAGGCGTGATATGAATATGAAGCTAATGCTTACCTGTTCAGGAGGAAATTAGCCAACTTTGCGTCCTTCTGGGCATCTCCAATATTTACCCAGGGTTTATTAAGTCTCTGCTCACACAACTGTTAGAAACATGCAGTTTTTTTTTTTTAGGTCAGCTAGATTATATCTCCGTTGATCCTGTTTGTTTGTTTGCTGCTTTCATGGCAGTGACGTTACAGCTGTATTGCGCTGGGTTTACGTTTTTACAGATAAATCTGGCAACCCGGCCTGGCTGTCAAACTGGGCAGTTGCTGATGAACACACAGGCCAAAACACAAAACTGCAAAAGGGGAACATAGTGGCATTAGCATTGTTGTCAAAAAAGATAGTATTTCAACTGAGCATTTTTCGTTAATATCTGATTGGGGTCATTTTTGGATTTATTACAGTAAATATATTACATACTGGAACTTTAATCATTGTACATTCACGTCACGTTGTGCTCTTATAAGTAGAGTTTTGATAAACAAGCTGACATGTGCGCTGACTGTCATCATCTCATCCCTCTAACAGGAAGAGGTTTATTATTCCAAAACAAAACAAAACAGATGTGTGCATCTGTGGAGGCGTGTTTGTCGTACTTGGACGTTCATCCTGCTGTTGGTATGTTTTTGGGTGTGTGTGCATTTCTATCTGTCTGTTTCTTCCAGTAGAAGTGTGTGTGTGTGGTCCATTGTTTCTGTTTATAGACTCTCTGCCATGATAATGGTCACTTGTTTATGCTGTTGTGTTTACATGCTTTTATCATCGTTTTGCATCACAAATCTGACCAGCATATGTTTAGCAGTTGGAAAGGGATGGCGGATAGGATGCATATTGGTTCCAAATATAAGTTATTGGTTTCATTAACTACTAATAATCGGTTTCGGCCTTAAAAAAACAATATTGGTCGATCTCTACACCTCACTAATGCTCTTGTGCATAATCCCTACATCCAGGTTTTCTTCTCAGGAGAAGAGGGTGTTACAGCAGCTTAGAACTACTCATAGTTTAGGAATGATAAAATCAATATTCACATTTGTTTGTGTGTAATACTCAAGTGTATGTATAATTTTGGCCAGGTAGTGCATTTCTCTGTCCATGCCTCCTTGCTGAACAATGGCTCTCTGCGTGTTTGCCAAAAGAGGAAAAAGTGGACTGAACGCTAATTAGTGCAATAAAAAAGAACTGGGGTCATGGGCAATTGACTCACGCATGCCCTGTTACAATAGGAAGTTAATTGGATCCATATTTGTCTGTAGGTTTAATGCAATTAGCCAATGAGTTGTAGTCTCTGTGTAATTACATGTGACATCTTGGAAAATTGTGTATTATATTAATATCATGTGGATTAAATTTTGAATTCTGAGGAAAAACAGTTGCTAGGAGCATTTTATGGAAACTAATCTGGGACAAAAATTGGTTACTTTTGGTTACGGTACGATTTGAAGACACAGGCCAATATTTTCTTGGATGTATACTTGGTAGGAGACAGACTTATCACGAAACAGCATTTCAAACACTTAGGGTGTGGTGCTAAATAATAGTGTCTTAATCTTGATTATGAGGATTTAGGACCTTGAAAAGGGACACTACTAGCTTGCACCTGTATAATTTTAGGGCAATTTTGCTGCATGGTATCCTCGCCTCAGACACTACGCCCTCTGGCTAGTGAAGCGCTCAGATTAGGAAGTGATATATCAGAAAATGCACACACCAATTCATAGTTCCAGAGGTGGTTGTTGCCTCATTTTCAACCCCAAAAGAGATTTTATGGCAAACTATTTTCAACAACTCCAGGGGAAACTTTGCACTTCAGACTTAATTTAAATGTTTAAACCACCATATCCACCATGCACCATGTCTCTTTTATGTCTCTATTAACAATAAATGCTTTTAAACTGGGTTGGATAAATAACTGGCACATGCAATGGTTCCATTTGTGCAGATACAAAATGGAAAAATCAATAAGTCTAACTGGTGGCAGATAGAGTTTGAGTTGTCAACTTTATTTGCAAAATCAAATAAATGAAACCATTTGTTTGCAAACTAATTGGCTTGAAATATGACCATAAACATGCAAGTTAGTTATATGTCCAGATTGTCTCTTTTTCTTTCTTTTTGGGATTTGTCTTTGTGTTTCAGCTGTTTGCTATGTCATGGTGTGTTTGACAGCCGCGCAGCTTGTTTAAGCAGTAAGACTAAAGGAGAAAAATTGAAAAAGATAGTGGGAGGCAAGTTGGCAAGCACCAACCCCCCCCCCCCCCCCCCCCCCCCCCCCCCCCCCCCCCCCCCCCCCCCCCCCCCCCCCCCCCGCCATCTCTCAACTAAACTCTGGAAGGAATAGATGACATGAGCTCATATAGCCATTTAAGATCCAAATTCTAAACGTTTTGTAATTATTTGTATTATTATTCAGGATTTAACACATTTTTTAACCCTGTCTTAAATTGACATTTAGTGTTATGTTTACACCCATTTCTATTCTGTATTTTAGTCATGTGTTTTATGTGTTTTTGCTTTATTGTGTTTCTGTATCAAATTGATTGATTGGAGTGCTGATAGCTGCATGGAATGATGTTAAAGGAAATGTAATCCGGGTTGAACAGAGGAAGAAGAGAGAATGAAATTAGAAGGAAAATCTACAGCTAGAGCAGAGAGAAGCAAACGCCATATGCAGCCCGCTGATACAGATACCGGAAATGAGACTTTTTAGGAAGAAGGATAATGAAGTGAATGCAGCTGTTGATCTTAATCTGGCTTTTCACATACAAGTCTGTTACACATTCCTATGATTGGGTTTCCCAAACGTTAGCCATCTGGCAGGAAATTTGGATTAATTAGATTTTTAAACGTTGATATGGATTAGTGTGTGCTGTCCATTGCTTTAACGGTTTTGTTGCTTCACAAAGGTGTGATGACCAAATTACTAAATATTAGGGTAAAAATAACAGAATGGATCACTGAGTTTCATTTAAATTAGTTGTTGGAACAAAAAGTGAAGTGTTGGTCCACCTCAGCATGTACAGGCTACATGTCAAAGTCATCTATTAATATTTTTTCAAAGAAAGATATTCCCTCTGGCAATTTCTTACCCACCACATATATGCAAATACACTAACACACCCACACACACACATCTCTATGACCACAATCAACCTTTGAGTGTCTTTTCCTTTCTGTTCCAAACAGGAAAGACTCTGATTATAAACACACAGCAATTATTTATGAGTCAACAGCAAGGAATCCAGTACAATAAATACTTTTGGTGAAACACAGTCCAGGAATAATACAAATAGTTTTGAACAAGTGTGAATGATCTCTGAAAACAGTTGATGATCCCTTGGCTATATCATTGTGGTATGTGGTATTGAATGAAAAAAAATGATTTGATTTGAAATTCACAATTATAATTGCACGCGCACACACACTGACACTTTGAATGGAAAAATGACTCTAACCGGCAAAATGCAGAGCCATACATCATACCTCTAGTTTGTGCCTTGTGTATTATAATTACATTCAAGTCAAAGACCTATGCATTTAATTTTCTGAAAAATAAATAAATCAGAAATACAAAAAAACATAAGGCATTTGGTAGGAAATTGTTTATTTTTTACTTCTTTTTTATGCTAACGTTTGTGTGAGGGCTTCTGACTTTTAACAGGTGATGCCAATTGATGGCATACACCACACAGATCATTTGTTCTGTAACAGTTAGAACTAACAATGTGTAGCGTTAGCACTTCTACAAGCTGCCGCTTCTCACTGGAATTCTATGTTTTACGACGGGCCAAAATCTATCAAAGTGTTGCTTGTGTGAAAAAAAACAAAGTGTTCAAAAATGCAAGGATGAGCACCACAATTTTTTTTTTAAAATCTAAACAGAAATAATCTATGTTTACAGAAAGTTGCTATTTCCAAAATAATGAAAATGTACACGTGTAAGCTAACGTGATGTTGTGTCCATGAGTTCTCTACCCCTCTGCCGAGTGCACATCCTGGATTGTTTGTCTATACAATGTGAACCAAATTTGAAGAATTTCACATCACTTATATTTTTCTATATTGATGTTACTATTAAACATTTCAGATTTTTAAACTAGGTCAGTATTTGCTTGTGTTGTGCAAAAAGAGCAAGGGCATGTGTCAGATATTTCTCATTGGACGGGAAATAGAGTCACAGTTAATAGGGAAGTGTTATAATGAGTAGACAGAAAGCTTCCTCATCAGGAGCTAAAAACTGGCTTTGAAGGAGGATAAAAACGTAAAAGAAGCTCAAATAGGCAAACAAAGTCAAGAGGAAACAGGGGCCAGTGTGAGCAGTAGGCAGTGGAAGGAAAGCATGAGAGTTAACGCCAGTAAGCTGTGTATGCGACATCAGGCTTGGATGGCCCCAGCTGGCTGGATGCTGGATGTGTGAGGCGGTGACGTGGTCCTCTGGGCCTCGAGTTAGCAATTTTATTCCAGGCTCTTTATCATCTGTCCACCTCTGTTCCTAATGTGTTGTTTATGCTTCCCAGCCCTCTACCTCTTCCCTGATGTCAAACCCATCATCACTCCACACAGTCTGCTCTTCTGTCTCTTCACCCAAGACCTCAATTTTACACCAGAGACTATTTTTATGATTTAATTGTTCATTCACTGTCCTCTTCCCTCCCATCACCCACCACTGTTCTGCTTTTTGGGTGTTAGAGAAGAACACCTCACCCTAAATCACTGTTAACCAAGGTTGTACTCGTAGAGACAGAAGAGCAGAGGAGTGGGGCTCCACCCTATGATAGAGCAAAGAGCCAAATGGCTGACCACGATGCAAAATTACTGCCACATCACCTGCAGCTGTAGCTTGCGCAGGGCTTCAACAAACCAAGGAGTGGATTTCCTTTAAGATCTCTCCACTAAGAGTTTCTTTGCTGCTCTGGAGCTGAACACAGCTCCATAAACCACCCTGAAACTGATCTGAGCCGTAAACTGTCACATGTTGAACTCATGAGTGGACTGTGACGAGTTGGTTTGTTTTTTTTCAGTACCTTTTTTAACATGTGGTATGACTGAGGCCACACTTATAATAGTAGCTAGCTGACAGACTGCAGATGCAGAAACACAGTGGAAATTTCATCATTCATAATGTTTACTTGTGCACATGCAGAAGATATGGAGAGTAAGATGAGCTCAATTAAAAGTAACCATTACAAGGGCAATACAAGAAATGCGTGCATGCACGCTCACACTCACACGCATACTCTCTACTTTTGCATTGCCAAAAATCATCCTGCAGAATCAAAATGAAGCTGATCCTTAGCATTTGCCTCTGCTGCACCAGTCACTTGAGTCATCAGACCCGCAGACAAGAAACAGACAAAGTTGTGACCTGTTGCCACGTAATGATGCTGACACAGATCTTGACAACAAACATCTGCAGAAAGGAATTAAAATTGCCTTACATTGCTGAGACAGCGGTAAAATCGGTCATGCAACCAGAATGACAAAGAAAAGATTTCCCACAGCAGATACCTACAATTTCTCCAATGGCACCATTGTTCAAAAGAGTCTCGCACTAAATCACTTCACACATATGAAACACATGTGACGAGAGAAGGAGACGTTCTGAGTGATTAATAAATAATTTGGGTTATTTTGTCATAGCTGCATGTATTTCATTAGTGTACTTTGCTCGTACAGATTTTAATAGCAGAATCAAATGCTGCATTAAAGAATAAAATGACCTAACTTGGCTCGTGGATGACACTGTTTACCCAACACAGCTGTACAGATACATGTGCTAACATTTCAGTGGAGTCTGGAGTGTGGGAACATGAGATTAAGAGAGAGGAAAGAAAAGAGGAGTGTGTGATGAAGTTCTGGGTTAGGAGTGTGAAAACAGCACCACCCTGTGAGATGTCAGAGGAGGTTTCAGCAGTCAGTGTGTCTCTGGGTAATCCAGTTCAACATGGGTAGTTTGCTAAAATCCACCAGATGGCACTATAATACCTTGATGTTGTGTGAACTTTGCTGAGACTATACAGGAAAGTGGGATGAGAGTTAAGAAGTTAGTCATTTTATACTGAGTTTATATTATCCGCAATTCATTCTAGTTACTTCCTTTTCTTTGTCATTTCAAACTGGAATAATGATATTAAAACTACATTTTCACATCGGATTATCTTTATACCCCCTGTAACCAGTTCAACTAAAAACTACAGAGTTTTCCCCATTTTGTTTTTATTAATTTTTAAGGTTTGCAGATTTTTTAATTTTAATAATGCTTTCCTTTTCTTATTAAAATCTCAAGACCCCTCACATTTATCTTGCGGCCACTTGTGGTAACCCCGACCCCTATTAAGAACCACTGGTTTACAAACTGCTTATGAAACTTCAACAAAAAAAAGAAAAAAAAAGTGTTGTCAGAGCAAAGGGCCAGGAGTCACTTCATGACGTGGGTTTGTACATGTGTGTCTCTGCATGGTTCTGTTTACATAGGACAACAAGCGCAGAGTATCAATGTGGTCTTGTCATCTCCTACCACAGTCCCACACAGGAAGCTAAGTCACTGATCAAGAGCAATTTACTTCCTGTTTATTTAGTCACAGCCGTCTGCTGCATTCAGTCATGACAGGTCAGGAAAGCTGAACAATTTTAGTAAAATAGGGAAACATATTGGCCTTCCGTCCGTACACAAAGAGCATTTTAGGTCACTGTAAACCGACCTTCAGGAAGAACTCTGGCCGGGGTGAAGACTTTTGGAAGCCCTGTTTGTGTGTGGTCATGAAGACAGGGAACACAGAGCCAGAGTGTGCGCCCTTATCTCCTTTGTGAGGCGTCACAAATGAGCCGACATTTCTTGCACTTGCAGATGTGGACAAAACAGTACTGACAACAGGCTTCTCAGCAGGACTTTTTTCATGTTTACACATAAATGTACACTTTTTTGTGTTGTGGAACAGACGTGTCACAATGTGCCATGAAGGTCACTGCTCCATAATAAAACAGTGCCGCGACAAGGGTCCCACCGCCAACCCAGCCGGTCGGACTTCTAGTTGGGGGGTAGACTTCTGGTAACGTTTTTTTTTTCAGGTTTCTGATTGGCCAGCATCTTCTTTTGCTGTGCACGACTGGGGTATATCACTGTTCTTCTGTTGCGTTTTTGCATTATGTGGAGAGAGATTTTTTACAGATTTGTTTTGAAGAAAACCCAAGATTTTTAAAACTACCTGTGTATGTTTGGACTAGGCCTCAGTTCAATTCCCAGGATGTTTTTGTACAAATAATAGCCACTGTGGGAATCGTAAACCTTTCCATTCCAACCATTTCATTTCCTCTTTGTTTTGATTTTATGACTACAAAGACGTAGGAAATATGTGTTTTGCTTGGGTGATGCACGTTTGTGAAAGTGGGCACGGTCAAGTGTGCTCGAAAAATTACAGTAACCCCTGCCCAGGTTTAATATAAAGACAGAGACGTTTGCGGACGTGTCTGTCTTCTTTTTAACACAACATTCTTACAGTTTAGATAGGTAGATGGACTTTATTAACCCTTTTGTTGTCTTCCTGTTGACAATGCAACTTTTGGCTTTTCTAGGTCACAATTTGTCACTTTCCCGGCCTTCTTGTTGTTTTTTCCCCCACATTTTCTGTCACTTTTTACAATGTTTTTGTAGATCTTTTTCAGCGCTTCATTAACGTTTTCATAGTTAATAGTTTTGTAGCTTTTTCCTAAGATTTTGGACACTTTTTTCAATGTTCAAATATTATAACATTTAATATAACACCCAAATTCAATGAAAGTAGTGAACTGAGCCTTTACTTTACTTGTGAAGAGCTTTGTATTGAACCATCCATTTTATTTTTTTGACAATTTGGTTGAAAGAAAACCCAATTATGGGATATAGAAACTTGTTGAAAATGGGTCAAATTTGACGCAAGGACAACAGCAGGGTTAATCCAAAATTGGAAAACTACTGTGTTATAGCAGCAGGTATAAGACACACAACAGCCACACTTCCTCATATGTGTTTATTATTATAGTCCCACGTGGAGCACCTTCTTGGAGCGATGAAGCATGGCTTACAGCGCAGGGCACTTTAGCGAATCTCATTAGCGGCTGTGAAAGAGTTTAGTTGGGGCTTACACTACTACTCAGCAAAGGTCTCCTACTGAGGTCAGGGTTAAAACTGATTGGAAATACTGTTTAGGTTTGTCTTTTCCTGCATACAGAGTCTGTAGCTACATTAGCTACTGTGTGCTTTATGCAATAGACTGAGAATGGGAATTTGATGCATAGGCTATAGCAGGAACAGTAAGTGCTGTAACTGCTTGCAGAAGAATCATTACTTGTGCTTACTTGTGATGTGAAAGTTGACAACTTTCACAGTTAATGTTTGCCAACCAGCGTGAACCAGTATTAGCACAACTATTTCTGCAAGCCCATGCATTATTTCTGTCAACTCTGATGCAAAAACTGGATAATACAAGATAGATAAGAATTGTTGGTTTGCAAACACATAAGTTGAAAGATTAGAGTCACTACTACTACTTTGATACAGGATTATTTTAAGATACAGGCACGCAAGGAAATTAGTAGCAAAGTTGGAAGCCACTTCCAGATGATAGGAAATTTGCTTTTTGCTCACCAAGAGCATGAAGTTGGTTCACTGCTGGCTGCAAGTTAGCAATCAAACACAACAAAGGTTGTCAGTTGAATGGCATTTTGAGCTAACGTTCGAGCTAAAACATTTTTGAAATGACAGCTATCCGTCATGGTGAAAAGCCCGCCTCAACAGTTGTGATTGGTGCCCCGATTTGGAAACATTTGCTGGAAGTTCATCTGGGTTTTCCCAGGATATTGATCTGGCTCAATGTTAAAACCAAACACTGATATGCACTGAAACACATCATTTGACAAAGCAGGTAGCCAAATTACAACCAGTTGTCCTTAACATCTTTACTGCCCCCTATGGTGTCTCTAAACTGGAAAAACAGCAATTAGCTCACCACTAGCTTGTATTTCTTCTAACTTGTTAAACTTCCGGTATCATTGGCTGAAATTAGCAAGGTTAAAGATTTGGTTGTTAGTCAACTTGATGCCGCAGATAACCGACTATAAAAATATTCATACCAGAAAATATGTTTTACTAAAAAAAGGACATTGAATCATGTCCCTGTTAGCAACTTTGCAAACCAACACCCGCAATGTGGAAGCCAGGTCACTTGTGAAAAAAATGTATACTAAAGTATTTTACCCTAAAACAAGTTGGCCTTTACCAATGCAACAACAAGATGATTATATGCCCTTGCATCAGTTGTAAAAGACTTACTTTACTCAACAACATGGAGGAAGTAGAGAGAAGTACTTAGATAGCCTCGGTAATGAGTGCATGGAGTCGGAGACAGATCTTTTCCCCCAATAATGGAAATCCAGAAGAAAAAATATAAATAGTTAAAAGGTGTTAAGCTGGTGAGGCGGGAAAGGGAAGAAGCAAGAGAGTGGAGGCACATTCAGCTAACGGGCTAACTGTAATCTCATAATGAACTTCAACGTGTGGGAATGGTGGAAAAGGAACTGGAAATAAGGATGAGCTAAAAAAGGGGGAAGAGTGGGATGGGACGGAGGGAGGGAATAAGGGATTGACATGGAGAAGGATATACTACTGATGTGTTCTTTCTGACTTTTTGAATGAGGCCTTCCATTACTATCATGTTTCTGAGTATAAAGAGGAATGTGTGCACAAATGCCTCATTCACACAAACACATTTGTTTCGGTATTTGGTGAGCTGTTTGGCAGTCTGACAAGGGGTCTGTCTGAAATCCCCTTGCCAATCCTCTGATGTCGTCACACATTGGTAACCAAGCCAGTGTCATCCACTTGACAAGTCAAAGATCAGGTAAGTAGAGTAGCAGCTTCATGGTAAGCATCCCCAGCAGTAAACTGGACAATGAGCCAGTTGGTGATCTGTGACAGTGCCGTGTGTGATTCACCTGCTATTTGGTGTCAAACCATGGAGCTACGTTGTCTGAAAATGTTGATGCGATAATTGTCTTTAATTTACCGTGAATTAGTCAGCCTTGCATTGCACTGAATTTGTTTACATTTAAAATGTTATCTAACTTAGAGTTGTTAGTAGCTCTGCTCTGCTCAAAGTTTACCCAATGAGAAAAAAACAATACCAAGAACTAAAAACCATGCCCGATCACTTACTATGTATCAAATGTCAGTAAAACTGAAATTAGTTCCAGTAAACTTGACTTGCAGCAAACATATTTGTGTGCGTATATAACTGATGTGAATGTGTATCATGTTGCATAATATATCTAAATTGCTCAACAGAAAAAAGTGCTCTCAGATATAGAGGATATTGAGATAAATATTTAGATATCACAGGTTTTGAAACTACCCTTGTGTAAAAGTGTGGAATTATGTGCAGTGTGCTTTCTTTTTTCTTTTTTGCATGCACAGATCATGCAGCAATACACCTTAAAATGGCATAAGCATAGCAATATCTGTGGAGGTGTGAGTTTACACATATGCATGGGTGTGTCTGTGTGAATGTGTGTGTCACATATAGGGTAATCCGCAGTAAGCTGGTTTATGGGCTCGTCTGCAGTGACGCAGATATCCGCGCCAAGCTCTACACTGATAGATTCTTCGTGACAACTAACCTACCAGACTATATGGCCCATTCCCTACATGCTGACACAGGGCTTAGAGGTGATCATCACAAACACTGTATACAGATCTTTTTCATCGTTAATTGAATATATATTGCATAGATACAGGTCAGGTAGGGTTTCTGCAATTGTGTTCGAAGTTTGTTAAGTAACCCCCTGCACACAAATGCCTGCAGGGCCAAATGATGGTGGGTGAAAAAACACCCCTAGGGGCGTTGGGTGAGGCTGGGAATGATCATTATTCTGAGGAACTGTAATAGAAGAGTGAAATGATTTACATTTGCGATGCTGTTATCCATAGGGAATTAGAACAGACATACTGCTCAAAAAGCCTCCCTTGTGATTGTCTGACCATAACTGTACCACGTTCAAATTCATCACACTCTTCATCACATGTCTACTTGTTAAGATAAGATAATGGAAAATGTAGGACAGGTGCAGGGTGGCGTATGGACAAGAGAGAAAAGTGCTGAGAAATCGATTCAGAGAGAGAAAAGTTTTTTTTTGTGAGGGGTCAGCGTTTGCCCCTCTTTCTCCTCTTCTCTTCTAACGCCCATTCTCCAGACACTCCTCAGTCTCACTCGAACTTACTACGGGAAGCAGCGGCAGCTATTAGTAGGTGCGGGCTGTCAATCAAACCGCCCCGCCCCAACGCCTCTCAGACGGGAAGCACTCTGTTCACAACTTCTACAGCAGCTGTGGAGTGGGATCTTCGTGGCATCACGCAGTACCAACGAGCATCGGACGGCCATAATGTGAAGGAAAAGCAGCCATACACCACTTTATGAAAGTAGGTGTGCAGGGAAGAAGTCTAGCAGGCTTAAAACGAATGCGTAAAGTTGTTGTTACGCAGTAGGGACGCGCAATAATCTGTGCGTAAAAGTTAATCAAAGGAGGACAACGATTAAACTTCTGGTGGAGACGTTCTCTCGGCTGCGATGGATGCGTCAGTGAGCCTTTGGGCTGGCACTGTGTCGAACAATCATTTCGACCTTTACAGTTGATTTCCAGAGTTTGGAGAGCGCATTGTGGCAGCAGATGCTGGAAAGTGACTAAGCCTTACGGTTGGAAAGCTCATGAATTGAATCTGTCTGGACTACATACTTTGTCTAAGAAGTAGGACAAGCGCAACGCCACTCAACTATCATTATATCATGAGAAAAGACGCTTTGCCGTCCAGCATCTTGTTGTTATGATAGACATCAGCTCCAGCCCTGAAAGGTCAGTTCTTCACAAAGTTGCAGCTACCTGATGCCACTACTGCAGCAGGAGTCAGGGAAACGTTTTGTCGTTTACATCCTTCTGTCTACCTCTTCTCAACATGGACGAGAGTGTTGAGTCTGCAGCGTCCGACAGCTGCTCGGACGGGGAGAGCATCAACCTCAGCGTGCTCAACTGGGAGCAAGTGCAGAGGCTGGATACCATCCTAACCGGCTCCATCCCCATCCATGGCCGGTGGAGTTTCCCCACTCTGGAGGTGAAGCCACGGGATATCGTCAAGGTGGTCCGGAGCCGCATGGAGGAGAAGCGGATACATGTCCGGGAGGTGCGACTGAACGGCTCCGCGGCCAGCTACGTCTTACACGAGGACAGTGGTCTGGGATGGAAAGACCTGGACTTAATATTCTGCGCGGAGCTGAAAGGAGAGATGGAGTTTCAGACAGTTAAAGATATAGTGCTGGACTCTCTTCTAGACTTCTTGCCCGAGGGAGTGAATAAGGAAAAGATCACGCCAGTGACCTTAAAGGTAGTATATTGAGTTATTATAACATGCGACTTACATATGTAGATAGCATGTTTTATGTCAACGTTTTTAACCTGACAGGATAGATATTGAACTCTTTTCGGTTTTATTTCCATTTACACTTATTTACACACTACTCTGTCTGCAAATGCACCTACATTAAATGTAAATTAATCTTACAGATTCAGATCTGCCCTACATCAAACCAGCACAGAGATGTAAGCCTTCAGATAGCGAAAAGTTTGGTTTCCAATTCAGAGAGGATTCTTTGAAATCCAATTGGAGTCAAATCCACCTTAAGTTGGCCCTCAGTTACCTGGATACTCTAGACGACCTAGGCTACTAATGGCCCACCCACAGATTTGATCAGCACAACATTATGACTAACAGACCAAATCCAAGACATGTATTTGGTGCAAACAGCAGTAATGTCCCGTTGTTGAAGATTGCTTAAACCATAACTGCTTGTTAACATGTAACACCCACAGTGCAATCATTCCTAAACAGCATCATTCATACATGTTTTTCAGAAGAATAAAAAAAGTGTCTGATGCACTTGCGCAAGAACTAACAGCAGTGAAAGGAAGGGCAGAGAGGAGGAGGAGTTAGTGAACAGACAGAGGAGGCAGTAGGCCTTTATGACTCAAATATATAACACTCAAATATAATAATATAGAAACACACTACACTTTAACATAACACAGAGCCAAATGTTTTTATGATGGTTAATTGGTTAACCATATGCAGGGATTCTTTGAAGAATGGATATGGAAGTTGAATCCACCTATAATTTCAACAATGTCTTTAATTTTTTACTTTAGTTGTCAGTCATTGACCTAAAACTTGCACAAACATGAGATGCATTGGACTTAGTCGGTGATGACACTAAATGCTTTAACTTGTTTCTGTTTTAGGAGGCCTATGTGCAAAAGATGGTGAAAGTCTGCAATGACTCAGACCGCTGGAGTCTCATCTCCCTCTCCAACAACCGTGGCAAGAACGTGGAGCTCAAGTTTGTGGACTCTCTTCGACGGCAGTTTGAGTTCAGCGTGGACTCCTTCCAGATTCGTTTGGACTCCCTTCTCCTCTTCTACGAGTGCTCGGAGCACCCCATGGCTGCCACTTTCCACCCCACAATCCTCGGGGAGAGCGTCTACGGCGACTTCCCCACCGCCCTCGATCACCTGCGCAAACGCCTCATCTGCACCCGGAGGCCTGAGGAGATTCGAGGCGGGGGTCTGCTGAAGTACTGCCACCTGCTGGTGCGGGGTTTCCGCGCAGCCTCTGAAACAGAGATGAAGCTGCTGCAGCGCTACATGTGCTCACGCTTCTTCATAGATTTTCCTGATGTGAACGAGCAAAGGAGAAAGCTGGAGTCCTATCTGCAGAACCACTTTGTAGACCTGGAGGACAGGAAGTATGACTATCTGGCCACACTGTACGAAGTGGTGCAAGAAAGCACGGTGTGCCTGATGAGCCATGAGAGGCGTCAGACACTCAGTCTCATCTCTTCGCTGGCGTTGCGGGTCCTGGCCGAGCAGAACGCAATTCCCAACGCCGCCAACGTTACCTGCTTCTATCAGCCGGCTCCGTATGTCTCAGACGGCAACTTCAGCAACTATTACGTAGCGCAGGTTCAGCCCATCTACCCCCGTCATCCCTCGCCTCCCCAGCAGTACATTCCTCCTCATCATCACCATCCCATGTATGCCACCTGGTTGCCCTGTAACTAAACTTTGTGTACGTTCATGCACTTTTGTGTATCAGGCAGAACATCCTTGAATGGGGATGAATGATGATCTTTTTGTCTCTTCCTTTGAAAAGGGAATTAAGGGAAATGAGAGAAGGAAGAACATGAGACAAAATTAGATAAAAGGAGAGAATAAAAGAAGGAGGGGAAATGAGGACATGAAACCTGGATCAAGGCAGTGGGCCAGAGAAAGGCTTTTCCCCGGGGTAGGGTGTGATAGCGGGAGCAGCTGAGCACACAGGGAGAGATGCCAATGAGAGAGGCTGACACATCAGTGTTAGGGTTCTCTCATCAGCACTAAGGTTGATTTGGTAGACCCTCGGAGTGACCAACAGCCTGGATACAAGGATTCTTTTCTTCTCTGTTTGTGAGTTACGGAACTTACTTTTGAAACAATGAACATGTATAATATCCACATCCTCTTCACATTAAAAACCAAACTCCCATGCAGCCACAGAGAGCAAGGGAGGACACGCATGGAATGCTGATATGCATTCATGGTCAAACAACGGAGACCTTGTGACTATGTTCATGTGCACTGTGTTTGTATGAGACTCATTTTTTCACAGACAATGCAAAATGAGGAACTGGAGACTGTTTACAAATCCAAAGATCTAGTTTGATACTGAACTTCATCTGAATTCTTAGACAAAACAACGAAACAATGCATGCTTTATTTCTGTACAGGAATAATTGTCTTAAAGTGCCTAGATAAAGCCTAAAGGGAAAAGAGTTTTTGTGACTCTTTATCTTAGAGAACTGTTGTAATTGATTTTCAAGGTGATAATGAATGTACTGTGGGACGGAGCGTTTACCTATGCTGAGTAAGGTCTCTTACACTGAGGGAGTTCTTGTTCCAACAGATTTTCTTTACAACAATGTTTAGTTAAAGACTCTGCTCTTATCTGCAGTCCTGCTCGACTAACGCACATCCTGATTACCAAAGAGGAAGTAGCAACATAATCTCATCAATCTGTAGAGGGAGGGGGAGGGGGCGGTTTGATCGAAAATGATTATAAGAACCAAATAGATTTTTAGAGAAATGCACAGAGAAAGAAAGTGTTTTGGCAGCAAGAGAGCAAGCATTTTTTTATTGGATTGCAAAAATAAGGTGGTCCAATGCACAGCCTAAAAACCAAAAACAATTTATCACAGACATAAGGAGATAATGTAACCATCTCTGGGGGATGCAATGCAACATAAAGAAGTGTATTTGGATATGGCAACGTTTTATCTCATAACGCATTTAAAATTGCAATTTCATCACATGTGGTCCCATATCAAAATGCATTTAAGAATTGAGATATTACACTCAATCTTACGTAAAGGTGCCCTGTGGAGTGTCAATGTAAAAAAGAAGAAGTTATGTTTACATTTAGTCTCACCAAAAGGCATTGTGTGTAGGATTAGTGGGATGGGTGTGCTTTCTTTTTTCTAACACATTTGCAGAGTTTATACTTTTGGTATATTTAATCTAAATGTTGGGTCCCTTTAAATTATTAAGGAGTATACATGCTCTGTATGAATAGTGTGCTAAGAGAACGTCTGTTATGATTTGACACTAAAATGGAATTGAATTGCCTTTAAAAAAGCAGGATCAGTAATTGAAGGCAGGATATAAGACGCATGGTTACATGTGTCCATTGGGTTGCAGTGCACCGTAAATACAAAAAAGGTGCCCACTGGTAAAAAACATTGCTCCATGGCGCTACGGGGGGTCATCAATTCTACAGGGCACCTCTAAGCTTCAAATATGTACTAAACGTTCAAAAAAAGGGCCAATGTGTTTGAAATGCATTCTGGAACAGGGACAACCAGTTTTCTTAAATTACACTGGAACGTTTATTTTGATATTTTCTTCTTCTTATGATTTTTTTTACATCATTTGTACACAGTTTGAAATTTATCTTTGACATGCTGTAAGCACTGTAAGAGTGAAAGAAAGGAGATGTCTGAAAACATCTGCCCGGCTCCAAAAACGGTATGTTTGTCAGCGGGGTGGAGGATGGATTGTGTGTGCAGAGATTACACAGCAGAGCAAGTCTTGAATGAAGAGGAGTAACAGCGTACTACTGGCAGAGTCAGAGGCCCAGCAAAAGAGAATATCTTCAGAACAAGTGCTGCATGAAGTCTGAAAAAATTTAAATATGATGTAAGCTCAGTGAATATTGGCCAATGTATATTCATCTTCTCATCTTCTTTATGGAAAAGAGTCCAAGTTTAGGATGTGTAGAAATTTGGACTGTATAAGCAGGTAACAGCGAGCTGTCAAAATGTTATCTCTCCTTAGCATGGAAAAGCACCAAACCAACCAAAAACCATCAAATGGATATTTGAAGGGCAATAAGACAAGTAGGCTTTTGTGATTATTGTAAAAAAAAAAGGTGTACATTTCTATCTTTACAAGTGCAAGAGACTCAGCGTAATCAAACATGTCAGATCTATTTTTCTATTGATCTCTATTTTTGTACAGTTTGGCTGATGTAGCAGGGAGATTCAAAGCTGTGTGAATTTGTGTTTTGGCTGATGAAGAGCAGTGCAGGTGGACAGGCGGCTATGCTGAGATGCCGATTAAGCTTGTGTTAATTGTGTGTGTGCTCTGAGCTTTTTCATTTGGGTTTTTGTTGCTCTAAAGAGATTGTTTCACTGTTCTACGTGTTTTTAACTGCTGTCCTGTTAGGACATGAGAATAATGATGTGTCCAAGTTGACAAACTTGAGAATTAAAAGCAAGAAAAAAACAACCACCTTACAATAGTTGTTCAGTTTTTGTTAATCCCCTCATCATATGCACACTAACAGCTACATTAACTATCTGCATGACATTTTTATTTTAGACGTTTCACCTTATTTAACCTCAATTTAGCCAAGGTTTTTAGTGCTGGCATTTAGGTTTTCAGACAGAGGAAAAGCCTTCATCAGGTCAAAGCCATGAGATGCCCACGTAATCCAAGAGGGCAAAACTGATGCTGCCAACAAGTGACATCTGATCTTGACCGGTTTTCCCTCCAAGAGATGTCACGAGTGTCAACGAGCGTCAGCAGGCGTCATCACACCGTTTGCCAGACCTCATTAGCTGAGAATGTATTAGCAACCGCAGGTAGATGCCATGTATATGCACGTACCTTACTACCAGCGGGGCCTTGGTCTCCAGGGAATCTGATTGAGTAGATTGGCTCCAGGTCTGCAGTACTCTAATGGCCGAAGGCCCCAGCCTCCAGATGTCACTTTCCCTGCTGACATTGAGAAAGAATCCTTAGTCTCTCATGTCTTTCATGTTTTTTATTCTTCGCCGGTCTGTCACTTTGATGTCCTGTTTTTTTCTTTCTTCTTTATTTTCAACTTATACTTTATTTCTTTGATGACACATTGCTTTTTATAAGTGGTTGTGTGCAAGTTTCATGCCACTTTAGTGTCACAGAGTACACAGCTTTACGCCATCTTTACCTATTGTTTTTTTTGTCCTTCCTTACCCATCTTTTCCTGCATGGGCCTGTTGATTAATTCAAGTAGAGAGAGATGAGCCATGGAGAGGAAAACAGGTAGCAACCAATGTTATCCCGTGTTAGGAGGGAGAGAGTGGACACTAAATATAGCCCCCCTCTCAGCCACTGTAAGGACATTAGCCCATATGCAGAAAGCTGATTAGCCTCCCTACATAAGAATGTGCACAGTGCTCTGGTGTGTTTACTGCCGAGAGATTTACCAGCTATTGTACTGTAACACATACCTCCATCCATCTCCCATCGTCTTTTAGGTCACTCTCGCCACTTCCTTCTCAAGGGCTTAAGGGGAACTGACAACTAGGTATTGAGGCATTTAGTGTGTTGCACAACGAGGAAAAGAGCTAACCCAAAAACACAGGCAAACATTTCCTCCTTAGTGTAGGTAGTGTGGTACTATAGTGCTTTTACAGTAAGTAGTATCTCGACAGGTGGGCTGAGCTGAGGAAGTGTATCAGGCAGATTTTGAAGAGAATTGGAGTCTTTTTAATACAGTCTGTGCTTAAAGCTCGTGTTCAACTAATGAAACATGTAAGCAACGCCCTGATATCTGACCTGGAGAGTTCACTTTCTTGCCAAGATATAGATAAGGAGATCGATACCATTGTTGTTGTTCAAAGTGGTATTAATCTTCTCATCTAACTCGTCAAAAAAGGTAAAGCATTTTTCCGAAAAATGTCAAACAATTGTTCTAAGAAGTAACCCACAGTGAGTCTTTATCAACTCTTTTTTTAAGATGGAACGTGTGAGACAGAATACAGTAGGAATCTGTTGAAAACCTCAGCGCTATGGACCGGTTTCAAAGATGAGTCTCGTGTTTAGATAAATTCCACAGCTGCGACTTTAGGAGGAGCCGTCGAAGAAATATGATGACAAAAGGATTTCTTTGTGATTTCACTGTTCAAAAAAGCCCAGACAGATTTATTTATTGCAGATTTAGTTATTTCTCACAGCCAAGGAGGATCTCATATCTACCACCACACTGTTTGGTTTTAGCTTTTCAGACACTGATTCGGATTGGAGAGACAGATAAACGCCATAATAGATATCCACATTGTGCCGATGGATCTGTTGAAGCCGAACTATTTGGAACAATGTATTATATTTAACATTAAAAGGTTAGTAACAATGGAAGTACTCAAAGGATATGATTGATGAGTGAAATGATTATTACATTTGTAAGGGCCACCACGAAGAAGTCTATCCATAATCTAATCCGTCTAACCTAAGACAGATGGGGTATGAGATCTGAAGGAGATGTGGTTTGAAAAACAAAGGGCTAAGTGAACCACAAAGGAAGCTCATTCAAATTATAAGTCACTTTTTACTCAGTTTTTCTTTTGAAAGAAAGTCACTATTATTTCTATATAAGGTACTTTTTGAATGGTCAAGTGGTCATTTTGTGTTTTTATTTATCAAAACTCTTTCCTTTCCCACTGTTATTCCCTCAAGCTCATGTGTGGGTATTTTCACAGAGAAAGGTTGGATGGAGTCACATCACTGTTGCCATCTTTAATTAATTCGAGCTTCACAATAACAGGAAATGAATAGCCCCAAAAGGTCAGTTAGCAGCTTGTAAAACACTGGAATTAAGGGTGTAGTGCTGAAAAGATGGTTTTCATTTGCGTAGAAGTGCATGAAGACAACTTAATTTAGTGTAACTCTTATTTAGAAGGAGCGGGTAGCACAGATGCAGCTTTTCACAGGCACACGATGAAATGATAGATTAGGCATGCACTTTCAAAAATAACACACACACATTAAGCATAATACTTGTGCTTTTTGGACCACAGAGTGACACAAGAATTGCTAGCATGTGAAATGTGTATCAGTCTAGAGACACACACACACACGCACACACACACACACTTAGGGCCAGAAGGGTTATCGTTAAGATTAACCATTTGGAACTGAAGCAGGACCAAGAGTCCATCCAGCTCAGCACAGTCAGGGTCAGAGGCCCCCGAGCTGAAGCAGGACCAAGAGTCCATCCAGCTCACTACAGCCAGGGTCAGAGGCCCCAGAGTAAATCAAACAAAAGCAAGACGAGACTGTGGGAAACAACGATGAGTGTCTGTCTGTGTGTATGAAAGAGACCAAAAGAGATCTGTGAGATAGAGAAAAAAAGAGTGTGTGGGCATGTGGTTCTGCATTTGTGTGTCTGTGCTTTTTGTGTATTTGTGTTACCGGAAAACTTTCTAGTTTTTAGTGCGTGGGTGAAGTTGATTTTAGAGATAATGAATAGCAGCCTGAAGCTGAACTTGATCCTCTTGATTATTAGGCAACAGAATAATAATAATTTCTACTTGCTTTCAGTGACATGAGTTGCCAAACAACTGGCTGGCGGGAACAATAAATTCTCTTAAGTCTTTATGCCTGTGTGTAATATTTTGGCCAGCTGGACCGGGGCCGGAATAGGACTGGCTTGTTAGGGGGCAGAAACCAGCCGGTAACAGAGAGAGAATTACATATTGATAGAAAACATTAATAAGAATAAGTTGCCGACACCACTTTACACACACACATTAGGCAGTCACAAAGATTAAGACATGGTTCTTAATAAATTCATTCAGTAATTCATTAAGTTGTAAAAAACACTTTCTTAAAAGATAATTGTCATGGAGGACAAACCAGCTACAAAGTTGTCCTATTAATCGTTTCTTACTAATCTAAAACACATTAATTAAAAATCAATCAACTATTAGGAAAGCTATAAATTAAATGTATAAAGCCTTCTTAAGGGGTCCCTTAGAAAGTGGGAACAGTTTAAGACATTTCAGACTGCTGTAGCTTCTGAGCCATGACAGGCTGGTCTCCTCTCTCCTGAAAAATAACATCTGGTACAATGCTCTCACACAGACACCTGCACACACACACACACACACACACACACACACACACACACACACACACACACACACACACACACACACACAAACTCACACTACAGTAGCACTTAGCTAGAAAACTAAATATGGGACAAACCTTTAAATTGTCACATTTGGCGTCAAAGCACCACATATGTGTAGCATCAAAGTGCATGAAAACATCACAGAAACAAAACAAGCTGCTTAGAGTGCAAAGAGTCAGCAATAATTAGGGTGTCATAGTCAATCAGAATTGTCAAGTCTTGTCAATTGTAGTCTGTGGTCCGTGTAGCCTGTCAGTGTAGCATGAAAGCAAGTTGGATGTAGCAAAGTAGCCAAATAGCCAGATGTTAAATTAGTAAAATTAAACAACTCAATGCTTTATACATACACTCTTGTCACAGTGTAGGAATGCACATACATATTGCCAGACGAGTGACAACTTTGTTCTACTTATTGTGTATAACACTGTACAATGAAAGCCTGGTGAAATTAGCATGCTAAGATAAGTAGCTAATTTAGCTGAAATGATGTATCATGCCAACACATAGCCTCCATTCTTAATGATGCATTGCAATGAGTAACCAATCACAGTTAGAAAAGGGCGTAACATCAAACAGGGGCGTAACGTGAAAGGGCGGATCTTGATGTCGGGGCTGGAACTTGAAGGGTCATGCAACCTTTAAACGGACTCATTTGGGTCCACAACGTTCTGAAACCAGTCCGTTTACACCAACAAGACGAGACAGTGTACATCATCTTGCTAGCCGACTCTTTGTACTTCTATCCTAACTTCCAACTTTGATTTTTGTTTTTGTTACATCTGAATATAAATGTGGATACCATTAGTGATAGTGAGATGCTTGCTACAGCTGCATTTTTAGGGAGGAAACGGCATAAAAAATGAATTTCTCTGACTCGCTCCCTTTAGTCACGCTCTGGTTTAGTCTCGTCATGAATCTTTGAAGCTTAACATTTCTTTTTTACTGTGACCAGGTTGGCTAAGTGGTAGAGCAGGTATACTTAATACCTTTGAGGTTTTTACCTGAACGCAGAGGTCCAGGGTTCAAACCTAACCTTTGACTATTTCCTGCATTTCCTTTTTTTTTTAAAGTAGGTAAATAAATCCAACCACCCCATGACAGATATAAGTTTCCCTTTCCATGATACCGGCAGTTGCCCCCGACCCCCCCAACCCACATGATTGAAGGTAAAAATCTGAATTAGGATTAAGGGACAAAGTTGATCATGAAGTAAAGTCAGTGAAAGCCCACACAGGTGTAATCATTCAAAGATGTGTGTTGCATGTGTGAACATGCACATGTGCACACATCTGCTTGTTTACAGCACCAAAGGAGGTGCTGTAAAGCTGTGATGGATTTGCTCAAGATGGTGAGGCAATAGAAAAAAGAAGTGCAAGCCTGAGAAACTGTCAGTTTGTCTCTTAACCTCAGTTACGCTGGACCTGTCTATGTGTGTGTGTGTTCATGTATGCGTGTCCATGTGTTTGTTTAATCATGTCCAAAAAAACACGCATCTTCTGATTGTCCACATATTGGTGATTGAAAAAAGGCAAACCACTAACTGTAAAGTATTAATTTATAACTCATGAGTGATATTGAATAGAATTTACTTTCATAGGTTCAGCATTTTATCATTACGCTGCATGTTATCTACGAGCAATTACAGTCTAAAACACTGACTCGCACTTTCCTTCTTCGATGAACAACGGTAATCTGTAATGGGCATTTATTCTCAGCACAGATACCTTCTAAAGGGTTCATTTGGAGCTAAATTTAAATCACCAAGGTACTAATTTGTGTGAGTTTGTGTTTATGTCTCTCACTCATACTGTTCAGGTGTGCGTGTGCATGTGTGTGTGTGTGTGTGTGTGTGTTTGTGTGACGCAAAAATGCAGGTTTTGCACACACATGGTAAAAGCATTATTGCTTTCCCCTTGGTCCCAGCCTCCTGCTAACACGTCTCCTCTTACTGGGCTGTAATGATAGTCATTATCACATTGTAATAGCAAACACACCTGCCAGCTCGCCGCTCGTGCCAAAAACACACCTGTATGTGGTTAAGTATAGCTTTGTCACTATAAGGAAACAGGCCTCGAGAAACGATCGTGCATATGTGTGCATGTTGAGTTCTTCAGCTTTACAGCATAACATATCATCCGATCCATGTATCTGTATGGCATTGACCATGCATGTGTCCTCATTTCCTGAAGGCTGTCTGAGAATGAAACAATTTCCACTCTTTATGAAGGACAAAGCTGGAAAATAGGGAACATGATTTAGCGGCAGCACTGTGCGATTAATCACAGAAACCATTTTTGACACAACAGCTTGTCCCCGAACAGCAACCAGGGCAAATGTTTTTGAGGAGTTGGTCAGAAAAAAACACAAGCAGACTGTGCAATCTGAGTTGGCTGGTCCCACTTTCACAGCAATGTTTCCTGCCGGGAAAAAAACAAAACACCCAAAACCTCACAGTTTGACACAGCTGCTCGTTTTTCCTCAAGTTCAGCTGCTGCAGCAGTATGACATTTGCAAATGACATTGATAATATCAAAATAAACAAAATGTCAGTGGCCTTCACTAGGGTAAATTTACTGTAATATACATGTTAATCCAAGAAGCGCATTTTTTTTCACCTTACAAACCAATCTTATAGGGCTCTTAAATAAATTATAGATAAGTTATTTTGCTGACCTACTGTACCTTGACATGTGCTCATGTAATGTAAAAGGACATATTGCTGAATGGATGTTGTGTGGAAATGGACCAATAGCCCATATCAGATAAGTCTTTTACTCAGATTTTCTCACAGCTTGGATCCAGCTGTGTAAATTCCGTTTCTTAGACTTAGAAATTTAAATCTGTCATTTTCCATTTGTTAGTTTCTGTGTGGAAGTCTGGCAATTATTCCAAACAGGCGTCACAAAGCTTGGACAATTCCCCATGTACTGTAGGATAGTCTGATACTACTTAGCTTATGATCAACCCACAAGATCACAACGAATATTATTCACATTAGCATTTTCTGCCATGTGGTTGGGGTTTGGTTTGGCAGCTAAAACTACTAAGGAAAGATCATGGTTAATAAAACAGTTTTGACTGTTGGAAAAAGACAGGTTTGCTGTACTAAAGCCACTGGCATCAAAGTCAGTCCCATTGTGTACACATCCACCCAAACCTAAGAGGTTTGGCAGCTCTATAACAATGTCAAGCTATGTGTCTTTGCTTCAGAGACAACAGTTGTTACTCTTTATTAGTTTGGCAAACAAGAGAGATGCAACCTGTCAAGCTACAACAACTTGTGTATTTCTTGACAGCAGAGAATGTGACGGTCTGGGCAATGTGCGTAAACGCTACAACACAGAGATAGATATAAAGGTTTTATTAATTAAAAACCCTATTCATTTTTTCTTGTTGTCTTTAGTTATATCCATAGTCAGTATTGTAACTGATGCACCAAAGTGTTTCCTTTGACTGGGCGCAATCACATGTTGTTACATTAGTGTGAACTTTAAACTCTATCAATCACCAAGGGGAGGCTAGCTTGGATGATCTTGGACCTCTTTTGCCATCTCATGCATGAAGTGATTGAGAGAGAGAGAGAGAGAGAGAGAGAGAGAGAGTACTGTTCATCTGTAACCAATGAGCTAATAGTACAGGATCAGTGACTCTTCAGATGCAACCAAAACATTTTTTTGAATCCAACTCTTTCTAGACTCCCATCAGTCAAGTTTACCGGCTAACTTCATCGCCACGAATTAAACGTTTTCATCATCAATAATGATGAGAAGAATAAGAAGAAGAAGTTTTCTTTTAGAGAACAAGTGGCTGTAAATCCCATTCCCTGGTCTTTGGCAAGCACCATCATACATGGGAAGCGTGCATGTGTGTGTCATTAGTTGTGTGTTCATGTTGCATGTTGTCTAGCACGTTTGCACACCAAACACAGTTGAGAAGTCGGTGGTGTTTCTATTCATTCAACAAAAGTGAGATAAGTTTTAGGAACTGACTGACTTTCAGCAGCGTAAATTTGATGCCAACATAAACCAAACAAGTTCATTTAGCTTTCTATTCAAATGTATAAGTGATTTTATTTTCTTATCTTAAGTTTTTTGTCACACCTTGACAATTTCGACTGCTGACTCTGCGGTCATCTTCAGAAGCGTCACGTGATGTTGCCGTGACGTCTACTGTGGGTGCGATATTTTTTAGTTTCTGTCATTCCACCTGTCAATGTATGACAAAAAACTTTAAGCCTGTCGTATAAGAAAAATAAAATCACTTATAAATGATGCCAACATATTGGGTAAATACAGCAGGAAGGTGACATTTTTGTACATTAGTAAAGGATATGCCTTCTTCAGCATACTCAGTATATTAACACAGCTTATTTCTTTCTTTTTCCCTTCATTCTTTGGCCGATATCCTTCCAAAACAATTCCTGAGTCTATGAAGTTTCTGAGACCGTTAATCTGTTACAGAAGGTTTGAGTGCCAATATCAACATCCCATTCTGGCCTGTCAGACAAACCAGTTATTCCGATCCAACAGTTACCAATCTGCAAAAAAAGTGGCTTCCTTATCCGATTGTCTGGTCAGATGTTTATCGGAATCCTGTAGCGTTCTTTGACCGAATTGTAAAACAGATTGTTGTTTTTACAACATTTTTCATCATTTACAACAGCGAAATCGTTAAAAACAGAACAACTAATTGCATGGTAATGTGTATTTTAATTGCAGTCAAGTAAATCATAGCGCCATGGTGTGACCGCAACGGTCAGACGGTACCCATTCAACCGTGGCCTTCAAACCCAGTTCACCAGCATGTCTGCATTTCTATGAAGAAAAAGCAAAAGTTACCCACCCTGAAATTTTAACCCCCCTTTTTTTTGTACTCTGTTTTCCACTCTTCCCTTATATTTTATTCTTTTGGTGTTTCTATTTTTCACTCGCTTTCTCCTCTGCATTGCATTTATCATTTAAATGCTGTTTTCTTTTCTTTGTTTTGTTTTGTACATATCTTTTCTTTTAGACTCAAGTAGCATGAACGGCCTCAGAGAGAAAGAGCTTTGTTTTTGTTGTGCTCATCGATTGTTTCCTTCTGAAAATTGGCTTGCTTGATGTGCATAGCGGAAACTATGTTTTGTGGTTTTTACCTTTTGAAAGGTAAAACTTCAAGAGTAAATGATGTGCAGATTTAAAAGAAATTGATGTTTAAGGGTTTTACTGAGAATTTGGGCCCCAGTACAAAGGATACACAATATATCTGCTCAAAGTGTGGATTCTAACAACCGGACTGCTTGGTGGAATTGACATATATGGCTTAACCAGTAGGCCACCAGCATGCTCCTGGACCGGTATATTGTCATAAGGTCCTGCTCATTGTTCCGTAATTTTCCACTTACTTTTACTATTGTACCCCATATATTTTACATTGATACTCCCCAATCTCTGTGGAGTTTATCCTTCTTTAATAGAGAGTTTAGTCTCAGAATGTTAAAAAATAAAGCCCAGGGAGATATTATATGTGATGATGGACCCAAATAATTAACTTGACTTGTAATGCAGATGTTTGTCTGTGAACTTTAGGTTAAAGAAAACAAGGTAGAAAGGTTTTCTGAATTCTCACTAAGGGAGTACATTCAAAGATGAGGGAAACTCGACAAATTCACAGCCTTCCAACATGGGCTCTCAAATGACCGTGGTATGGGTCAAAGGTCAGGGGCGCTGGTAGAACAAAGGAGAGTGAAAGTTGAGAGGAGGGCGTGAAAGAGAGAGCAAAGTGTTAGCAGGAAGCTGTAGCTCTGACCAAACACTTTACTCTGCTCTTCTCTTTCATGCCTGGGACCCTTGCATGTCCTGATTGATGAACTGAGCTGAATATTTATCATCTCAAAGTTTGGAAATCCAAGGTGATGGTCAGGAGGAGCTGGACTGGAGCACTATGGGAAAGTACTCATGATGTGAATAAACACACACACAGTTCAAAGTATTCTCTCATCTCACGCTAGGCCTATGTTTACCCATGAGGCCGACCATCTTTCACATCCTCTGAAACCTGTTCAGTCCATTTGCCCCACCATGACCCTACTTTCACCTTTCTCCCCTCCCCTTCAACCCCTCCTTTACCCCTACCCACCTACCCAACACACACACACACACACACACACAGACACACACACACACACACACACACACACACACAGACACACACACACACACAAAGTCATATGTCTGGTCATGGTTTACTCAGAGGTCAAAGGTCAGAGGTGCTGGCATTACACCATCCTTCGTGTCACCATGGCAACACCACAGACTGAAAACATAGACTGCCATTTATAGCAGTAAAATGGGAGTGTTGAAGCCAATACACAGTTTGCTAAACGTTAACCCTGAACAGCGATTGTCTAATAATAGCCATGAAAAGCCATGAAGTTCATATTACGGTAAATTGCCTTTTGTTTACGTTTGATGCTAACTTTAGCTTAATCGACTAGCCAGCTATAGCTGATCAAATCTGCCAGCGACATTATTTCAGCTGAAAAAATTGACGCTAACCAACTGCAACTGAGCAGCTGGCTTTAATCTGCATCTTCTGGAATCAAGGACCCATTGTTTTAAAGTTGGGAAGACATTTGAATTCTAAATCTGCCCCTGTGACAACAACACATGTGCTATGCAAGAACCATGGATGCATAATAAGAACTGAATACAGCTTTCAAGGTGGAGACCCGTTCATTCCAATGAGAGTTGCTCAGTGGTGCATGAAGCTATCATGGAGCCAGACGTTACCCAGATGATCTGCTGCTTCCATACTGCAGGGGCCACAGAGCAGGCGCACTAGAGACTTCCGCCAGCTATTGAGCAGTTATTACTTGAAAGCTTTGGGATGAATCATTGAGGGAAATACTGACTTAACAAAGCTTATTGAATCACCCTGTTTTTACAACACACTTCTTTCATTGTCTGGGCCTAAAGCTGCAGTCTAATCATATTAGTTCCTATTAGTCAAACACACAGAAAAGAAACACTAATCAGATTAGAGCTGAGGAACAGCCAACTTCCAAGTTTGTCTGCAGTTAAACTTGTTGTTAGGGGCATCTGTTTCATATTGATGTGGTTATAGACAGTGAAAAAATGCGAGAATGAGAAGAGAGAGAAATCTCTTGACACAGGGACAGAAGTCCTGGATCCCTGTTGTGGCGGGTCATTCTGGGATGCATGTATGGTTGCGTGGGCGTCTGTGTGTGGGTACGCTCTAATAAAACCCATCGTGTCTGCTCCTCTCAGCCATCTGAGCACAGCTGGTGAGCAGACAGCCGGGGAGACAAGAAAGGAAAGAGAGGGACAAAGAAAGTTAGCCAGAGAGGGAAAAAGAGAGGGGGTGATAGCGGGGACAAAGGTATTACAGGGGGAGACAGACTGAATCAATATGGATGTGTAAGTTAGAGTTCAAGCTGGGTCATGGCATCTGGAAATGTGTACATACAGCTGTGCAAGCTTGGTTTCCTTTCTAGTACTAAATGATAGCTTCCTTTGTGACGTGCTTATTATTTTATTTTTATTTGTATTGCTTAAATAATGACACATTTTGCTCACTTTCTTACAGCTTTTACAGGTCTGTTGGGATTAAGAAGGAGTAGATACTCAGGGTTTTGCAGTCGCATTTATGACAGATTTTCCTGGGAAAATTGTTTAGTTGCGTAGTTTGTTTAGTTTCCTTGCTGATGCGTTTTTTGGACTACATCTACTCATTATTTTACATTCTGACCCTCTTTCACAAGCTCACACGCAGATGTTTCCACTCTGTCACACCCCTGACAGTTTTGTTTATGTGCATGTTATTTTAATCGGAGAGGAGATTCAGCGGCTGTGGCCTAAAAACACTTTTTCGAGATACTACGCAGGAGATTCCACCAACAGCAAACAGTTTGTAAAAGGCCGTGTCCAAGTCATTAGAGCTCCGCACCCTCCAAGGATGTAACACATTCTCATACGCAGATAAACACACCAGTCGGTGAAAAATTGCTGGTCAGAGATTTAGTGTGTGCACTGTGAGGTGACTGCCATGGAAAACTTCATACTGAGATCCAATAAAAAGTCGTAAGAAAGTGTATTTATAAAGATGGAAAGAGAAGGATAGAGTTCCTGTCTCGGGAGATAACTGATCACTGTCCTCCAGCAGGAGGGAGAGGTAGACTTTACAAGAGAGCGGAAAGGAAGATGTGCAGCCTTTACCTTCCAGAGATGATGCTGTGACTTATCAGAAAAACAAAACAAGAGCATAATCTTTTATGACAGAGACAGTTTTCCCATTTGAATGTTTGAGGTAGTAAAATACAAACATGTGATTTGAAGCATCCTCAGAAATCATTGCTGAACCATTTTCCTCTTACAAAGACACGCCATGTCAAAAATGGATAACAACACCGCTGCACATAATAAAACATTTGTGGCGAGAATGAAAAAACTATTTTACAGTACAGTTGTGCGGCAAAATACAGTGACTTACTTTTTGTTGACAGTATTTGCTTTTCATGGGACGTGACTTTTTGAAATCAAATAATATGGTCCTCACAACAGAAGGCCCCATGAAGTTTCAACTACAAAAATGATGATGAATATAAATGGCAATGTACACTGACATGGAAAGTATTTGCAGCTCTTCGATAAAGCCTCACATAGACACACTCACACACGCACACATACACACACACACACACACACACACATATACATACACAGGAGATGAGTGCACACATAAAAGATAGAAAAGTTGGAAATACTTAACATAAACAAATAATTGTGTTTTGAATTGGCTCTGGTAAATAAAAGAACCATTTTTTTTATAAAAGTGGAATATTTATGTTAGAGATTATGGTAAACCTAGATTAAATGAAGGATAAGGTAATGGTTATGTTTTTTTCTTCTTATTAGGAAATTCCTTTAAAAGACCTAAACCTGTGTCCCACTAACAATAATTGTGTGTGTGTGTGTGTGTGTGTGTGTGCGTGTGTGTCCAAAGGCAGATATATATTATTTCAATTTTGTCTACAAACTATTAACAAATGATGTCATACCTTTGCACTAGCTAACATTGTTCCTCTATTACAATGAACATGGGCACTATAGTTTTTATTTTCTTATTTTGAATCAGTCCCACATTCACCATCCTGCTGTCATAAATACTCACTTGCTGACATAATGTGTTTAAATCCGCAGCTGAAAATAGTTCCAAACAAATGCACCATGTACTCCCATTTGAGTAATGTTTGCTAAAAACTACAGTGCCTAGCTGTTTTACAAAAGGTTTTAAAGATTTACGTCCTTCGGTAGGAATGAATGGACTTGGGGCTGAGAGCCACATAGAGTAGGGAAGGAAAGCATAAAGAGACGGACTAACACATGATTCATTTTGGCCTTTTGATGGGAATAGTTGACATTTACAGATTGTGATATACAGCGGGCCATCCCCTTCCTGCTGGTAGGGATACTTGACAAAAATATCCCAACCCCTCCCATGTACCCTGCGCTGACAGAATCATAAATAACATGGTGATCTGCCAGTGTAAAGAGCCATAAAAATATAGCATTTGTTCCTCTCCTCTCCCAAATTACAGCCTCTACCTTCCTTCAGCACACAGTCACATAATTTAAGCTGTCACCTGTCAGTATGACAGACATCATTTATTGCCTCAGAGACGTTTACCTTTATTCTTTGCTTCAGTGAGTTTAATGGAAAACAGACAAGGTGAAACCGCTTGTTTTACGTTTACATGACTTCCTGGAGCTACATCTTTTCAGACCTGGATTCTGTCATTTAGTGTAAGCAAAACTGGCATGTCAGGAGACAAAATGGTTGCCTTAGGTCAGCCACTTACTAGGGACCACCACTAATTTGTGATAATGTGCTATTTTGGCAAAGCCATTTTACCACAACACAAAAGATCAACATCGTATAACGGGTCCAGGTGTTTCGGGCCATTACTTGACCACTTTGTGTTCAATATGTTTCACCTGGTTCTCATAGAGACAAATGATTGATGTGGCTCAACTGATGTCATTGTGTTACTGGAGGAGCCTGGACCTGTATCACTATGTGAGTGTTAATTACATAGTAATCTTTACATGCTGCAAAAGGTGCAGAACCTGCAGAAACAAAAGTGCATTGCAAAATGAGTTATGTGAAAGGCTGCGGATTTTAATTGTTGTAAGGTACATTCATTTATTTATTTGCATATCATGCAAAAAAAAAGACAACTGCAGAATTTCCCACGCGTATGTGACTGTTTTAACAGGCCCAAAACATACTGCCTGGCAGAGATGGGAAGTAACGAAGTACAAGTACTTCGTTACTGTACTCAAGTAGATTTTTCTGATATTTTTACTTTACTTTACTATTTATTTTTGTGGCGACTTTTTACTTCTACTCCTTACATTTTAACACAAATATCGGTACTTTCTACTCCTTACATTTTACAAAATTGGCTCGTTACTTTCGTTTTGTACAAGAGGTTATGTCGGAAAATAGCGCGGACACGCGGCACACACCGCGAGCGGGTGCGCGCGCTACCTGGAGAGAAAAGTGAGAGAAATGAAAAAGAGACAAGCTGTACGGAGGATAACCAGCTGAGATTGTGTGTGTGCCTCTTTGAGAACTGTAAGTCGTATAACTCATGTTGTCAGTTCACTTAAGCCTGTTTTTGGTCTATAGTTCTTCACATTTAAAGTAAGTTAGCTAGTGGTTTTGGTGTGTTCTTCACCTGTTAGCTGGGTTGCACGTTGATATTAATCAACACTTTCACCAGCTTTATTCGCATGAGTTGTTTTTTTTGACCAAACTTCAGATACTGTAATTCAATTGACAAGTGGATGGCAACTTAGCTAGTGAGAAGTTGTCTCCGTCTGTTTTAACAGACACACCTGGGTCGAAGTTGGAAACCAGAATCAGCTTTAATCCAGTCCTAATCTAGTTCACAACTTTCACATCATTTCACTGGAGTTATCCTTATTATTGTTTACGTCATCAATACCATATTCACTCTAAATGGATGGGAATACATCTACTGTACGTTGCATTTGACAACTCAACAGATTCGGCATTCTGCATTAATTCACAGCAAATCATTGAGGCTTGATGGCACTAACGTTAGCACATAGTATGGAGGGCGCTAACGTTAGCACATAGTAGTATGGAGGGCGACATGATTGATAATGAAGAAAACAGCAAGACATTCCCATCATCCTCAGCCTTATCTGAGAGAGATGTTTGAGACAGTAGGCATCAAGAAGGACTCCTGACCAATGTGCTGGGGAACTTCTTCATTAATGTCGGTTTAGTCATTCATATTTTAATCCTTTATTTTATTTCCAGAAGCCGTATTTGAGCACACACATACACGTAGATTCATTTACATGTTAGGGGGAAAGATTAAAAATAGAAACTGGATCTGTGACTTTTCACAGAATCACAACTGAATTCATATCTTGCTAATAAGTCAGAATCTTATTAACCTGGAGTCCCAGTTTCTGTCATTATAATCATATATGTTATGTTTTAAGCCTATTAGCAGACATCCATTTAAAATGTAGCCATTGCCACATAAAGACCGTGTCCTCCATGTCCACTGAAGTTCCTCAGCGTCTCCCTAGTAACATTTGTGTGCTCCAGGTAGCTTTCGCAAGGCTACTTTTACTTTTATACTTTAAGTAAATTTCCAAGCCTGTACTTTGTTACTTTTACTTGAGTAAAGAAGTTTAATCAGTACTTCCACTTTTACCGGAGTATTTTTTAACACAAGTATCTGTACTTCCACTTAAGTACGGAAAGTGAGTACTTTTGCCATCTCTGCTGCCTGGTCACATGCTGCACCGACTGCTCAAACAAAGAACAGACCCATCTCCAGTTAGGATCTTTAGTGGCTTTTGAAAATGCATATTTGACGATAAAACAAAGTGAAATACTAAAAGAATGTTTCCCCCTCCACAGGCTTAAGTTTGTTGGTACAATGTGACAGCCTTGACTGTTTCAGACATGTTTGTATAATGGAAAAGCTGCACATACCACCACCACTGGTCTGGTTAATTATCAAAAAGAATAAAGGAATTTAGTGACGGCAGACGTCCGCGATGCATTCAATCATCTCTTACTTTAGCACAATCTCATCCAGACACGACTGTGAGTGTGTGTTAGAGCATGTCTACGTGTCATTTTGTTTATGTGTGGGTGAGAGCGTGATACACGCACGCGCACACACACACACACACACACACACACACACACACGGAAAGATAGTAAGACAGAGAGAGAAGAAGATGCACTAAATATGGCCAGAGAGGGTTTAGAACCGAGACGACCCAACTCAGAGTAGTTTCCTGTATCTATGTCACGTGGGTTTCTCCACTGCCACGTTCCTGAGTGTATAGACCTTTTTCATGGCAGACATGTTAACATGTCATAGCAGGAAAAGCACAGGCATATTCAAAACCATTAAGGATGGGTGCATTCCACTTAGAAGAGGCCTTGGTATTCGGCATGCTGACTCACTGAAATAGCTTACTGGGACACTTGATGGGATTGAGCCAGCGTTGAGGTTATCAATTTCAACTGTACTTTAATGACAAGTCAAAATGTCTGCTGTGAAAAAAGTCCATTATTCCAATGGAAGAAGTGAGCATGAACACAGATTATTACCCCATAGTCACCATGTAGTATGTAAATATTGGACTTATTTTTCACAAGCCACTGAACACTAAAAGGGCATTTTTGTCAGATGGATAAATTCCGTGAAAATTGACTTTGTTTGAGACCTGTTTCCGTCTCAAGAAAAACTCTCATGAGATCTGGTAGCATGGATGAGTTAACATCAATTAGATCTCACGGACGCCCTAACAGAACAAATTTTATTACTGCCAAATGTGACTTTTAGCTATGTATACATCTAATCTTAGCAAAAGCAAATATTAACTTTTCATCCATCCACATAATGTTCACTAGACTTTCAAAGGAGGTTACGCCCATTTATCCGACAGAAAGAGTGTTACGTTTCACACATAGACCGTTTATTTTAACGGTCTATGGTTTCACACTATCGGCTGAACCTAATGTTTAAAAATAAAAGGAAATCTACTTTTGGCTCAAGGATTCATTAGCTGCTACTACCAAAACACATCCAAATCTTTGAACCAACTGTCGGCAATCAAGATGATTTTTTTTTTTTTAACAAAAACTCTTCATGATGATTTAGACAATGTTATAAGAGCATAATGCTAAATTGGTGGAGTTCTTTTTGAAGGTCTTGTATAGACCAGATCTGTAAGACATACCCAGGTAACACAACTGTTAAATCATTGGAAATGTATTCAAATGTTACAAAGGATATTTAGAAGTCTGGCTGTGTGGTTTCAGTCGAAAAATATGTCGTCTTTCATTGAGTCAGCAACCACTTGAAAAATCGTGGGAATGAAGGAAACTTTGTGATGACTAAGCTAAACGCAGCTTCTCAACCTATCAAGTCCCATGTGTCTGTGAGGGCGAAATCTGAGCAAACACGGAAACGCTGGTCGTTGTTAACCACATCAGACCCCCGGATGATTCATCCCCGAGGAAGCTTCTTCTTCTTTTATACATTAATGACTTCCCTCAAGTGTGTAATCATTCAAAATGTCTACTGTATGCTGACGATACTGTTATTT
>NC_048424.1:13204066-13253091 GCF_013103735.1 Etheostoma cragini
TTTTTGTATTGTAATGTAATGTTACTTTTTCTAACTTTCCTGTATAATAAATATATGAAATGAAATGAAATGAAAATGAAGCTCAAAGGGGTGTCTGGATGGTGTGCATGTGTGTCTGTGTGTGAGGGTACTGCATGTGGGAATGGGGTTTTTCGCGACCTCTGTACCAGATAGTCTCTGTGTCCTCGGTCTTCTGAGAAAAGACCTTAAAGTCGTCTGAATCTTGGTATTTGCAAAATTTTGCCTAAGAGAGATAGTATTTGATTGGGTTGCCAATGGTCTCCCAGTAATCTTATCTGATATTTTCCACTAGCACTATTTAGAAAACAATCAAACCCAGCATTTTTGCTTTGTAAATTTGGTGAGAAAACCTATTCTTTGGGAATTAAAATGAGAAAATCAATTCAAGAATGCAGCTCAACAACAATCGAAGCACACACATGCAAGTTACCAACTCAGACAAACAGACTATAGTTTATTGTTCCAAAACGTTTGGAGCATTATGTTTTAATAATGACTAATATTGTCTCTTTTTATCTTATGCCTAAACTAATGTGGTTTTGTGAAATGTTTGAAGAAAATGGAACACTTCTGAATTACATTTCTGTTAATGCTTTCCAATTATGAGCTCCTTGGATGTAAGACAAAATGTGTCATTTTGAATACATCTCAGCAGGAAAATCTAAATGAACCCTTTCCCTGAGGAAACTGCTGTGTGTCAGGTTTTACATATTCACTTTTTCCAAAACTTACTGTATCTGGGACTCTGATGCCGTGCATCATAACATAGTCCCAACTAATCAATGATGAAAATGAAATACTTTTTAAAATCGATTGAATTGATTAGTTGTTGTAGCCCTGTTGCGAAATAATAGCATGACACGTATACACGATTAATGTCTTCATATCGTTTATCTATTGTGAAAGATGAATAGATTAGATGAATAACAAGTTGAACAAATGAAAGTCTTGCCAGTTTCATTTAATTCAAACATGACAAGTGAAGGAACCAGCGTTTGGTTCATAACACCTTCCAGACTAGCTCACCCTGACCAACAACACAGTTTTTTTGGATCTTACCCCGTACTTCTCTCTGCCCTACTCTTTTATTCTTCTCCAGGTTTCTCCTTCCCCCATGGTGTCTGTTGTCGCTAATGAATGTCTGACATAGCTCAGACATTCAGGATCCTGAGACGATAGAGATGTGCAGTAGCCCCAATTCACTCTCGCTCCCCCCTCCTCTCCTGGCCTTCGAGATTTGTCTATTACTCTAAGAAATTGTATGAGGTACCGTACATTCTGTTCCAAATGTTTATCAGGAGCACTTTGCTCCAGTAATTTCTTAAAGTGTCTTATCTTACATATGCCAAACAAGAGCAGGGAACAAGGCCACCCCAGGGCTACAAGATATTTCCTCAAATACAATTTATGTTCCTACACAAGACAACCTTGTTTAAATAGAAATAATCTCACTTTTAAACAAAAAGTTCAACCTCTTTAGAAATCAATTCCACAATGTTGACACTTAGAATATTAATCTGAGCCTCTCAAGGGCAAAACAAGCACTTTTGTGAACGTAATCAGAAGCTGCACAATTGGACTCTCACATGTCGATTCTCTTCTTTGTCGCTAAATAAAACTCATGAGACTCAACCCCCCAAAGAATGCTTATCATGCTTTTCCCCAGCCACAATTACACAACCAAAGCAGAGGTTTTGGTTAACTGGTCAGGGAAGGATCAATTAACATACATATCTGGTGCAATTGAAATGAGCAATTAGCAATACTTAGTCTCTCATTAAATATAACAAGACAGATTTACTGTATGTAGGTAAGAGTTATGGTAGAGTGGGGTTAGTCAACCAGCTGGCAACGGGCTAAAAAATATGCAACAAACATCTTTTCAACCAACAAACATGCATGAAAAAGCTCGCACATACAGATTCTCCCACTTTCTTTCTCACTTTGTCCTTTATTCATGCACACCAAAGACCATATATTTTTGTTGCTGTAAGTGTCACTGCAAGAACAATATAATGTGACTCATCAAACTAACAATGTAAATGGGTTTGTGAAACATCCAAAAGTCCTTAGGACAATTGGAAATGATTACACAAACAAAAAAAATGAACTCTGGTTAGAAAATAAACAAATGCAGTCCTTTTTATCCATTCAAAGACAAACCCCTAATGCTGTCTTTAAATTAGATCACAGGCCACAAACAACAAAGACTTTATTTTAAAAGTCTACAATACAACACGTTTTGCACTGATCCCTTACAACTGAAAAGCATGGCTTTATAACAGGCCACTTTATTCAAATAATCCCTTTGAACTACATATTTAACTCTTAGCAGGAAACTGAAAAGCCCTAAACTGCTTATTCTCTTATACTGAGTCCCTGCCTGTGTTGATAAATTATTCCTACGTGATATGTGATAATCCTTTTGTGACTTACAATCATTGTATTTTTGGCTTTACTGTACACCAGATCAGAATTTACATAAACAGAGGAAAGGTAATGAAAGATAAAAACATTGTGTGCGCTGATATTGTACACACGGCATCTGGCCAGCTAAAACCATACCCCAATGATAACAAATGACCTCAAATCAATTTGGTATGTAGCCTTTGATATGGTAAATAGCTCCAGATCATACAGGGGAAAGGTTGGGGATTTTTTGTTCTGTTCTACATTTCAAAAAGTAATCTCTCTTTGGGGAAAACTTCTGATGTGTCACATAAATGTCTCATGCGGGCTTTTAAACTTGGATGTTTTAAATTTAACTTCTGTAGCTGTTTTCAAGCCAAAGCTGTACATTTGCTAACAGGTTAGCCATGATTTATTAGTACCCATGTAAAGATTGCGATCTTTTTTTGTGGCTCTTCTATTACAATTATTAAAGCATGGTAGCCTGACAAGCCGGCCCAAATCATCAAGATGTTGGGTCAGGGAACTAACCATTGGCTCAATACGAGGGGCGGATTGAAAATTCCCTCTGCACGTAATAGGATAGCACTACCACCAACCAGAGCAACGCAACTTTTGCTGTATCCGGTCGGCAAAACTCTGAACACATCTTGACTAAATTACTTCAGTGCTTAACTCCAAGTCTTCCATAGTCGCAGCAAAAGCCGTTTTGAAAGGCTGCTGTTTGCTACCAGCAACAGCCATCTTTTATTATTTTTCAAGTAGAAGGGAATTCACATGACCAGATAGGAATTCACACACACTGTGTATATACATATGAATTTTGCAATTGGCTGTAGCAAAACACCAAACCCAACCTTAAATCTTTTTTTTTGGGAGGGGGGGCTCTCCCAGTAAACGTAATACAACTTTTTTCTGCTACATGGCATTGTATTGTCATTGATTACATCCCACTTTGCCACACAGTTATATAACAGATACCTATTTATTGATATTGATTGATTTCAATATTGATTGATCCAAAACCTAAGATTCTTTTGTACTTTAAAATAATGTTTCAAAAATCATTTTAGTGGTTCATTAACTCGTTGGAATGAGACATAAGAATAATGGTAAGGGTAACAGTATTGGATAATTCTGCTCCCAACCTGTAGGGGGAACAAAGAGGAAAAGTGCTTTGGTGCCTACTGTTAAGCTCCTGGTTGACAAGTAGATAGGCTAATGCTAATGTAATTCTTGATGGTTAACAGAAGATTACGACACCGTTCAACACACTCAGGTATTTTTAAAATGTATTTGACCACTGTTAACAACTCTGGTCTAACCCACAAATTCATCTGTAACACTAACTGTATAGATAGACGACTAATGTAATGGTAATTTAGCTAGCCACTACACCCTTGTCCTCTGCCTCAGTCTCCTGGCGCTGCAAGGCTTCAGTCAGGATGAGAGCTGACAAAAGCCCCGGCCCGGGGTCACATCAGCAGTCGGCCCCCAGCCAGCTAGTTAGCAACCAGCCACTATCATTACAGACCCGGTCCGGGGAAACATCCACAGTCGGCCCCACGCCAGCTAGCTAGCAACCAGCCACTATCATTACAGACCCGGCCCGGGGACACATCAACAGTCAGCCCCCAGCCAGCTAGCTAGCAACCAGCCACTATCATTTTACCAGGTCCGGGGAAACAGCCACAGTCGGCCCCCAGCCAGCTAGCTAGCAACCAGCCACTATCATTACAGAACCGGCGCGGGGAAACATCCACATTCGGCCCCCAGCCAGCTAGCAGCCAGCCCAGTCAGCACTTAACTCCGCTGCTAAGGACGCTAACAGCAGTTTGTTAATCCGTCGGGAAACAGACATCAAGTTAGTGTTACCCTCCCCTCCCCCCCTCGCTTTTAGCCATCTTTAAAGTTAGCTAAATTTACCAGACAAAACAGGGATAAGGCACCAAATGGACTAATGCTTATAGTAATTTAAAGATGTGGTAGCATATTATCTGGCAGGAAGGATAACTCTGGGAGTTGGAAAGGGTATGTCGCTATTCTGTCTTCTCACTCCACATAACAGGTTCGTGGATTTCGGTTTTATTTTGCATATCGTTACAGTCTTACATATATAAGTATAGTTTTATAATCCTTTTTTTATATACATCCCTTTAGAATGTGAAAAGTCTTTACTTTAACCAACCAAAATAACTCCAACACTTGCTTTTTCAAAATGTTATCAAAGGTCGTTGGCATTTTAAACCAGGTAACTGGCACACTGGCAGATAATTGGTAATTCTCACATTACAGCACACTGGCACAGGTCACCCTTGCCTCTCTAAGTGACGTCGATGCTGACTTTAGCCGTGGCAGGGTTGCAGGCAGTGGGTCAGCCCATTGGCAATGCATCCAGTTCAGATTAACAGTAACAGAACGCGACAGGGCTGAGAGGCTTTGAGCTCTCTGGGGCAGAGGATTAACTACTGACTGCTATACCTGCAGTGCCTATATTTCTACTGTCAAACTAATGCTGTCCCAATCCCATACTACTCTACATACTAATATAAAAGGGTTTAGAGTATGTAGTGTGGTCATAATAGGAAATGACAAAATTGAGTATAATCAAAGATGTCAGTAAGAGGTAGCTAGTTACTCACAGATGCACATTTCAAGTCCCTGACAGAAGTTATTCAGCTGCAGGAGCATAACTGAAAGGAAGGAAAGTAAAAAATGAAGTATTGAGTTGTGGAAAACCTATTTTCTTTTTCTTTTGGTAAATAAACAAAACAAAAGGACATGTCACTAATTTTAAACACATAAGATCAGTTTACTTGTCATGGAGAACACTGCTCCGCCTGTGAACACAGTTATTGAATGCATGCTGTAGGCTTGAGCTGGAAGGATGAGGGTATTTAACAAAAAGGGGATCCCCAGTTCCCCCAACTTTCTGTATGTCTCTTTAAAAGTCACATTTTGATTGACATTTGCAATTGCACATCTAGTGTCACTTCCTGTCAGTGAAAATGGTACTGTACATGTATTTGTTGTCTACTAACTGCAAATAATATGTATTACTGTATAAACATTGGTATAGCAGATGTATAGATTAGCGTAGTATCAACATATGCCAGTAGTTCTATGAATATTGGCATTTTTTATTTATATTTAAGGAAATAACAGTGTCACACAGCATTCAACCAACCACAACCTCGTGTCATGAGCGTGACAACAGATGCGAGCAACATAAAGGTCAATAAAATCAAACAATAATGTATCAGATTGTGTATTATAATAGATGAATGAGAGAAATTGAATTTTGATTTATCTATGAGTCTTTGGAAGCCATCAGGTTTGTTTTACCCATTCAATATCTATTGTTTATCTATAAACTTCATGAATGCAAATACGGATGTTGCTCCACAACATTGACAATATTTTATTAAAATTTATATTAAAATTTGTATGTTACATTTGATAAAGCATTGAGCTTTTCATTAACTATTTCTCATTTTCTGACATCTTCACTGAGTGTGACTGAAACAGGCCAGAAAAGAGAGCCCAAGCTAATATAAATGTGCAGTGTAGTCTATTGGCCATTAACCATGTCCCTGTTATGGGCTTATTGGCAGGGCTGGTCCTGAACCAGCTGTAAATATAATTAGTGGCCACATTGTGTTGGAAGTGCCTCATGTTGACTTCAGCTTTCCAGGCCACAGTTGCAGACCCTCTCCGTTGGCTACACCTCAAACTTCTTATACCACTAAAAATGATCTAATAACTTGTTTTGTATAGCCCTATTTCTTTTAATGGATTTTCATTACACCATCCACCATGACATATTTTGTTCAACACAGTCAAAAACAAAGTGGCTGCCCCGTGGTTGGCTGCCCCGTGGTTGGCTGCCAACGAGGAAAAAATCCTGAGAATTAGAGTTCTTGAAGTTACAGCAAGTCCTGCTGCCTTTATTCTTAGAAGAAATATATTTTCCCTCAAAATATTATCATACTCTTACAGACATAGACATAAACACTGTTCACTTCAAGAATGCACATTCATCGTTCTGTAGGACCCCATAAAGTGGGTAATTACTGTAGTTGCTTGTAACAGTGTTTCTCACTATTAGTAACTGTCAAAAAAGTGGATTTTTCCAAGTGGAGTTTGGTCAAAAGATTATTGGAGTCCATTTGCTGCTGTGTATGTGTATTTGGTGTGATTAAATGTGTTGTGAACTGAGTGTGATGACATCACTACAGGGTTACAGAGAAAATGTATTCAACAAAAAGTGTCAGATAAAACACATTGTTTCATTTTAAGAACTACTTCAGATGAAAATAAATCTTCGTTTAATTTTAATGTAATGTCCAGCAGTTATTTAACAGACTTTTTTCTATAACTGCCACCGCATAGGTTACAGTATGACAAAAGCCAGGACAAAGAATGCCATTACTTATCAACAGAGGCAGCAGCTTAGATACAAGACTCCGATTTCATTAGAGGAGAAGAAGAGGGCATTTTTTTCTGCAGATAATTACAATACCCACCATTTGAAATGATATGGTTGGTTGGCCCTCCCTGCACGTGAGATGCTGCACACTGCTACTTTTCATTTTAGAAAACCCTTATCAGAAAATCGCCACCATTACATTTTATCTTTACTTTGCTGGAGCTGTGGTTCATATAAAGGCATTTGCCAGGAAGTGAAGATTACTTTCACTGGAATTATTTGCAAGGCCGCCAAAAGTTAAAGCTTTTATACCGCTCTGTCATCTCAAAAACATTAAAAATAATTCCCCCATACCTGTTTGTAACTGCTTTAACCAGTTCTGTTTTTTCATTGTTGTGTTTTGTTTGTGTCTGTTCCTGTTATATAATGCAATTTTATATTCAGTTTTGAGTAAAACTGTAAACAGGGCGTCGCTGCATGCTCAGCCAACCTACCCTGTATAAATAATGGTTTGTGTGTGCGTGTGCATGTGCGTGTGCGTGTGCGTGTGCGTGTGCGCGTGTGCGTGTGTGTGTGTATGTGTGTGTGTATGTGTGTGTGTGTGTGTGTGTGTGTGTGTGTGTGCAAAAGCACACAATAGAGTGGGAAAATTAAACAAAAAAACTACAAGAAACTACCTCGGAAAGATGATTAATGTAAATGGTTGAGAGATGTGAAGCATAACCCAGAGTAAATGAGTGAAAAACTGAACTGAATAAATAGAAACTGATTGAAGCAGGCGGTCTGGCTAAGAGGGGGGAGGAGAAACAATTTAGCATGCATGGGCAACGAGAGGGAAAGAATTAGTGCTCCATCATCAGCCCTGTGTTGAGGAACTTTCTGCATGTGGGTCCTTGGCCACTAAGGACACTATGTGTGCGCCCATGTAGAGTGTGTGTATATACACAGTATATATATATATATATATATATAAATGTGTGTGTGTGTGTGCAGCTCACATCTTGACATTAGACAGAGAGGGATTCACTACTGATTGAAGCCAGTTATCGGCATAGTGCATATGCCTTTCAAATTAAAACCATGGAAAAGCTTTGGATGGAAAGGACCTGATCCATATTACACATAAACTGTGAATGAAAACGACTCAGGGCAATTTGATTCAATTGGAGAAACTCTAGTTAAGGGAGGAGCGCTAATAAATGGAGTACAAATTCTGTGTATGGAATACTGCTGCACTTTTCTGCATATGAGAATAATAGAATCCACTGGGTTTAACCTAAAAAAAAAACTTCACCTGATTTAGTACTGCTTTAGGGTGCAAGTGCATTGTGCAAAGATTTGTCTGTCATCACACACGGTTTCACATGCATATTTACTTACAGTCCACATACACAGAGAAACCATTTGAGAAAAGTAACTGCATATGCACACTCTTCTTAAGCTTTGTAATTTCCTGGCTGCATGTGTTGATAAAGAGGCAGGACATGGAGAATACATCTATCTGGGCAGGCTGTTCTCATGAACCATTCGTACATACAGCTACGAAAAATAATGCACTGTAATTTGTATTTATTCCATGTATTTATAGCTGTAAGATCCAAATTAACTAGCGCAGTATAAGGCCGCACATTTTTTGTGTATAGGGAGCAAGCACACTGCGCTTTTAATACCACAGGTTAACATGCAAGTCACTGCTGATTGGGTAACACCTGTACCAAAGCCAGCTGAACGCCTGTCTCTTAAAGCTATAGAGCATAGTAGAGTTGGGTGGTATCCAAATTTTGATACCATCAAACCTCCTCTTATGTTACTGAGGTATACAATATTACCGTGACTTATTAAAAATTGTGACGCAAGGCTCAGACGGCGTCACCAAACTGTTGGCTTGTGCCTACTCCGTTCAGAAACTGAATACCAAACAGTAATGCTGAAACACCTCTCCCTTCTCATTAGATCCGAACCCCAACTGTTGAAGTCGTGTTCTTTTTCGAGACCAGGTCATTCCGTGCACAACATGCCATCCACCCCCCCTCCCTCCACACTGTCAGGTGATGACAACCACACATAAGCATTTGTATGCATTAAATGAATTATATTTAATATTAAATTCATAATAAATAAATAATATTTAAATTCTTTTCTCATATACAAGCGCATTGCATTGGTTTTTATTTACGGTATTGAAACGGATACTGAAGACGCTGCGGTATACCGTGTTACCACCCAACCCTAGTATGTAGTATCTTTCGCCCCTATGAGAAATTCTAAGTGATGACTACAACACTGTCGGCGCATCCACATGCGCTCTACACCCACCCCTCCTCCACACAGTTGCTAGTAGCGTTTACCCAGTCAAATCCAGGAGGACATGGAGGATTAAAAAAAACATGGACCCTTTTTGTCCTCTTCTTCTCCAAAGCTGAACACTGCTGTTATCCTTTCCCAGTGGTGACGTAAAACGTTTAAATAACACTGTGAACGAGCCACTGCTTACAAAAGTTGCCAGACACCATTTTGTAGACATGGTCACACTGTAAATTACAGAGAGAGCTTTGTGGAGCTAATAGGCTTAATTAGCTCTGTATCAACTTAAATGGCAACAGCTTGAATGTTGTGAACAGATGTTCATTAATGTAAAATAGTTGTGCACTATAGCTTTAATACATCCATGGTTGCACACCGTTTTGAGGCAACAAGTCGATCAACCTGAAAACCTTAGCAAAACAATGGAACAGCCCTGTTCCATTTAGGTGGGCCAGGTATCTTGTATGAGCTAGCATGGCAGCCCTGCTCACTGGAATGGCCGTGACACACCAAATAGAACGGGACACAATGACTTTGATCAATTTCACCTGTGTTTGCCCTGCTATGACATGTCAAAAGGGATAATGTAAAAGGGCCCATTTCGTGAGATATCATACAAATTGTTGTGCAAGTTTTCATATAATATCAAACAAGCCAGTTGATGAGAATGTGTTGATCTGTGCTACTCCTCTCACATTTCGTAAAACAAATTCCCAAATGACAACAATGGATTGATGTGTCTTCCAGTGATGGATGAGGTTTTCTGCACAAGCAAATTTGTGCAAACAGATACATCATGTTGCAAAACTTTGACCTCTGAGTTACAGTAAGTCTGTGTTAGAAAAAAAAGACCTCCTTACTTGCAGAATGTTTTGGAGAAGTGGTATTTCCCGTAAGGCTTTTTGGAGCAGTCCACCGCTCCAGATTTATGTGGAAAATGGTTCATCCCAGGTTGAATGTAAAAATACGGTCTACAGAAGGAAGTTTCCCTTACAGAGATTTTGGTGGTTCATGCACAGTGGGCTCCAGCATAAATCATATCTCTGATGGATGCTGCGGGGGCTAACATGAGATACTGTGGTGTAATGGGTTGGAAGTTGGGAAATGTTTACCCTTTTGAAAATGTCACTGCCTGATGTATAACGAAATACGAAGACCATAAAGAGTGATAAGCATGTGTAAGATTAACACTAACTTCACTAGCCGTGAAAACGACGGAGTGGGACGTCAAGTGAAAGAACAGCAATCAGAAAGAAGAAGAAAGCTCAAGTAAGAAACTAGGAAGGGTGAAAACAGGAACTTCAGTCACCAACACACGTCATTTAAACTCTACTACTGCCACTTTTACACACACACACACACACACACACACACACACACAAAGCGTACATTCAGATACAAGATGAACAACCACGACTCAATGGGACTCACTTTCCATCTGTCACATGAGCAATACCGCTTACACAGAAACTCTGCCTCACTGTATTACAGCCCAAAGTTGTCAGGGCACGATTCAGGGTGTGTTCTAATATTAAAGCAGAACTCCGGTCAATTTGAATATGTAGGTCTGTTGTTTGTAAATTTGGAGTGCTGTCAGCAGAGAGAAAAACAAAACCAACCGGTGCTGCCTGCACCGTGTTATCCTCCTGCTAGAGTTAGCACCCAACAGGCTTAAACAGGGCAAGTTTTAAACTTACTTACTAAAGTTGTTTTTAGCCTCTAAACATGTTCAAAATGTCATTAAAAGTACCTACCCATTTGCAGTGATTCCTTCTTAGTGAACACAGTTAATCTGACTGCTGTAATTGTGAAAATAATGCATGAAGGTTTTGCTAATGCAGCTGTGTGTAGTTCAGGTGTTGATACTGAGGAGTGCTTCAGGACCGTCTACAAACTACAACACAGAAAAGGGGTACAAACATATTTTCCAAAATAAGCACATGCTTATTCTTTAAAAGTAAGTGCATTAGTACAACTACCAGGAGACAAGTTATATTTGAGGTAAGTTTGGAGACATTAGCTCATTTAATTATTAAATTGATAGCCTACTTAATTTTATTTCATCTCTTTTCTGTGTTGTAGTTTGTAGACGGTCCCTAAGCTCTCTCACTGCCATCTCAACACAGGAACTAAACACAGCTGAATTAGCTTTTTTGCATTTCTTTCACATCTATAGCAGTCTATTTCACTGTGTTCCCTCAAAAAGAATCACTGCACATGGGTAGGCACTTTTAATGAAATTGATTGGTTTCATTTTTCTTACTACCGACAGAACTCCAAATTTACAAACAAAAGACATACATGTTGAAATTGACCGGAATTCTCCTTCAAGTGTGTTTATTCACACTGCAATCGGCCGCCAACCCAACCTTTCAGGTTGCCTTTATGTGGTGGGTAGAGCTACAGACCACTAATCATTTAACATTTCTCATTATAGGACTGCTAACGTGTCAAAAGGTTATTAACCTCTAAAAACAAACACTGCGCCTACACGCCAAAATTATGTTCTTCTCTAACACCATACACGTTCTTGCTCATCCTAATGCCAGTATGGGGAGGATGCTCTTAAGATTGTCAATTTTAGAAATGAGCGCTTTGTTGTTGCCTGAGTCGTAATAAAAAGTACCGTAATTACAGTGCAATTGCAGTCATTAACTGAACCATAAAGGCAAATGTGGAATACATGGTGCCATAGGAAACAACTTGCAAAGTGGTCTTTCCAGCGTAGTAGTGTGCATACAGAAATCCCCACTGAATTTACATATCTTACCATTTATGACAAATTAAGAGGACAGTTAGTGTCGCTCTTTCTAGATTATAGTCAACATTTACATATAAAATGTCAGTCCCAGCTAAACCGGGAATATGCTATCTATTATCTGCAAGATATCTAACAGCGTTGAACTCTCTAGACTGCATATAAAGTTTTGAGTGTATGTAAAGGTTTAACCACGCTGCAGCCAAGAGGAAGGGAAAGGACAGAAAACTGTCTGATTGTATTGAGTTTTCCTTTGTTTGTTTAAAAAATTCATCCTCATTTGATTCGTCTCATGCATGGTCCTCAGCAAGATTCAATAGATAGATACATGCCTCAGATTCACAAATGTCTGGTCTTTTTGCAGTTCACTTGTGTGGTGATAATAAACACTGTAAGTGACATATGCCTATTACAGTATGAAAGTGAACGAACAACAATATGCATTAGCAACAAAAAAAAAGGAACTAGTTGACTTACTGTAATACAGTTAGGCTTCCTTTGTAGAAGCCTCCTCTCTCCAACAGGAGAACTCCAACAGGGGCAGATCACTTGAAGATCCAACGATAGCTTGACAGCACCATCTAGTGGGAGGACCCGGGCAGAGACGACAGGGGAGAACACATCGCCAGAAACCTGCAGAGCCAAAGGTGATGGATTTAGACCAGTGGTTCCCACTCTTATTGGTCTGAGGTAACGTTATCCCCACAGCCCTGTCAGATGAACTCATCTACCATTAACTCCCAATGTATGCTCCAAATGTATAACCCTATAGGCTATAATGGTAATGTTTCCATGCTTGTTAAATTGTCAATATTTAGGTTGGTTTGGTCAGCAACGTTAGGCTGAGTGGAGTGAAGCTATTTGGACATTTTTATTTCTACCATTTCCTCATAACCTATAACTATTTTAACCATTTAGCCATTACTGTTAGTTAATAATTTGAACTGTTTAGTTATGTATTCCTACCCATTATTCATTTACTTGGGTTAAATTGCAAACTAGTGCAACAGGTGTTACAGCTGATTAGATATATATTTATATAGTTTATGTAATCGAATGAATCTTACACAAACAGCCCATAGCCTAGTGGGAATGTAATCAGATTTATGAAGTAATTTAGTTAGTTCAAAGTTAGTTTAGTTATATAGTAGTAGTAAATACCGAGGAACAGAAGAAAGTAAGCGTCTTTCACAAAGCTGCAAACTGCTGCCGTGTTGTGTACACACACACACACACACACACACACACACACAATTGCCGCATGCGCAATGCCATCTGGCTTCTCGATGTCTAGGAGATTGCAAGTAGATGATGCGGCTGAGCGGCCGGCACGGACTGAATGCATGACTGGCGTATCTTAGTCACAGCTTTTCTCTTGCCTTGTCTAGTTTCTTGCCAAATAGCTGTTTAATGTCGGGAAGTAACCGGAGCAGTGTAGAAACTGGTTAGCAGTAACGGCGGAAGAAAAGCGAAGCAGCCACTGAGAGGAGTTGGGCATCAATTTGCACCGGATGTCATTACACGCTCTTAAATATCGAGAACGTAAGTAACGGCATCTTTTTTAACAGTGTGTGTGTGTGTGTGTGTGTGTGTGTGTGTGTGTGTGTGTATGTGTGTGTGTGTGTGTGTGTGCGCTGTGCGTGTGCCGTAATTTGGTTTTGGGCATGCTTAACTCTATCCCTGCATTTACATTAAAAACCGGCTTACTCCCATGTTTTAGTCTGATTTTTGGGCTTAATTAGGACGCCTTGATGGAAAAGAGCCCAGCCGAGCCCTTTGTCCACGTCAAATCAATACGTGGGTCGAGGAAGACACTTTTCAAAGCAATTTTGAAAGTTTGGTGGCTAATCTTTTCACGTTTTCATTCGCCTGCAGCACCTTTCATTCACCCACCTGTTAACTTCAGCCTGGGCTAAAACGCACATTTAAATTACACTTGAATTTACCTAAAAATCATTAAGATAAAACAAGTGTTGCCTAGGTAAATGATGTCTGCGAGTTTTTTCATGTTATTTTATTACAAAATTACAATTACAGTGTTCTTCATACAGTGTGCATATGTTCTCTATTTTCTTCATGAACAAGGCATTTGTTTTAGTTTGTCATAGCACATGCAGGCAGATAACCATCAAACAGGCTTGTGTGTCGTTGGGCATTTGTACTTACAGGAGGCCTAGCCTACATCTAAGCTCGTTTATCAATTGAATGTAAGCCTCTTGAGCGGTCCGAGCGAAACCTGCTGACATATGCGCCCCGGTCTTTTTGTGTGCGCACAAACCCGACTAACCCTCTATCAGATTTCCCTCCGCGGCCCACGGCAACTAAACTAAACTCTGGGTAGGTATGTTGTTATATGAAGTCCTGCAAAAAATACTAAGGTGTTAAGTCCTCACACCCATGTGGAATATTGGTCTAAATACTCAGCCCTCTCCTGCCAGTTGTTGATGGACAAGTGGCTAGTCACTTTATACAGAGCAATTCATTATTGAAAGGAAACCTGATCGGACACATCGGATTAATTACAGATTCATATGGAGACACTAGCTCTCAGGTGGATGAGAACTTTTTGTTATGTAATGCTGCTTTATTCAAGTTAACGAGGACACATTTCTCTCGGGATGTACTACATAGGCCTACTGTTTAACAACAACTTTTAGTTTGATTTGTATGTCATATTTATATTGTTAAGTTAAAAAAGGGTTCATATAGAAATGATTAACTACCTGTGTGAATGAGAAATGTATCAGAAACAGAGAAAACAAAGTATTACCCAATATCCTCCATTCGTTGTACTACATTTATGTCCAACTGCTGTGACTGGCCAGCAATCATAAGAATCGATGGGACGCATTAGCCTCTTGTGAAGGTTAATGTTGTCTAATGTGTTCTTCTTGGATGTTTGCAGCAATGCTTAAAAGAGTGTAATGGAAAAAAAAACTTCATCCATTCATTTATAATGAGCTGATTATTCCATTCTGGAGCGTATGATATGACACAGCATTATAAAAATCCCTCTCTAAAAGGCGTATGTGGGAACTCTACTCCCTGAGAGAAGCCAGTTCGATATGCTGAAAGTGTTGGCTTTAGTCTAGACATCTTTGGCATTATAAATATGCTCCCATCAACAATTAGCAAATGTGATTCAGTGGTTTACAAGAACATTTGCAGAGCGTGACACATACTAAAACGCTTACACAGTGTAGCTCCTCATGCTGCTAGTTACACTGATAGGATACGTATTGCCTGTAATTAAATTTGGGTGGTTCTCACTGACATTACCTCTGTTGCCTCTCTCTCTCTCTTTCTTTCTCTCCCTGCCACAGTATAATCAGGACCAAAGGCAAAGCCATGGAGGTTGTAACACATTTTGTAAATGACACTGTAGAATTCTACAAATGGGGCCTTACTATAGCAGGTAAGATCTTTACAGACACTTGTTTCTAAATCACAGTGAGTCACTTCAGATGTAAGATTAGTGAAAAGAATGTCTGTTGTTATCTGTCATACAAATTATCTGGTAAATCTTAAGGTAGAATGATACAATTATAGTCACCAGCTTACTTGTTCAGACAGGGATGTGCACATCATTATAACATTCAGTTTTTTCAAGCCCCCACTGCGGACTTTATATAACATAGTCAAACTGGGGACTTACTCCAAAAAAGCTGTTTTACATAATGTACTCGTCGTGATGTCCTGTCCACTGTCCCTGTGTATTAACAGTAAGGCTGGAAAGAAAATTGTTATCATTACTCATACAAATAATGACATCAGAAACAAAAGTGCAAAAATAATGTGATTGTTCTCAAACTTTTCCTTTAACTGATTATCAGAATGCTACAATGTAATTATGTAGCTTACCTGATACACTTGTATCACACCAATTATCTTAAGAGTTGTGGGAGAGGGTGAATACAGTAGTTGTGGGGATGTCACAGTTAACTACAGTAAGTGAGCTTGATACTGCACCACCTTTAAAAAGAACCCCTCTTTCCTCCAGACAAGAGGGTGGAGAGCTGGCCGATGATGTCATCTCCCATCCCCACTCTGGCCATCAGCTGCCTGTACCTGCTCTTCCTTTGGGCGGGGCCTAGATACATGCAGGACCGCAAGCCCTACATACTCAGGAAAACCCTCATTGTCTACAACTTCAGCATGGTGGTCCTCAACTTTTACATCGCCAAAGAGGTAAGGACGTGTAGATTACTTCATGCGTTACAGTAGTTCACGACTGAAAACCCAGACAGCAATGCATTTTCCCTATATAAGTGTTACTGAATGGCTTTCCCTCAGCTTGCATCAGAGCAACACTGTGTGACATTAAGTCTTGGCTTTACACTCAAATAGGAACATAATTCCACATAAACATTACCAGATGTTGAATCACTGAGTACTATGTTTATATATGTTCATATACTATGTAGATCTATTAGTTACGCAACATGATTTCTTCTTATATATGGCGCCTTTGAAACTGGAAAAATAGAGACATGGGTTACGGATTTTGATTGATTTATTTTTTATCGGCCCAGAAATTAAAAAAAAGAAAATTAGCTAGCTAGCGCACCCCACGGGCCCACCCTCCCCACTGCTAGGAGACCACTTTGCCGGGAGACAAGCAGAAGGCAGCTCTGCAGATGGACCTTCAATTTGTGTCTGTGGCAACTCGATTTGAGCCACTGAAACCCCAGAGGCAGGGGTCTTATCCTGGACTGCCCAGACTCAGCTCAGAATCAACTTTCTGTTGCTACTGGTACACAGTTAGACCCAGCACTGCTACTGGCCACCAGCTCCTGTGACCCTCGGCGCTAGGGTTTGCGTTTGGTGAATTTGAGCTTCTGCAGCTGCTAACTGTAGGTTTGTCTACAGAGTAGTCTTGCACTACCAGACCTTCCTCCAAAGCGCTGCAGAGGAAGGGCTGGTTAGTCCACACAACATTATAGGATGGGAGAAAAACACGATCTGGTTTATTGGCAGCACCGGCCTTAAATGACGCTGCCTCTGCAAAAAAAGCACCAAGAAGGAACTTGTTGGGTGGAATGTGTACATTTAAAAGTTGTTTTAGTCTAAACAGAAAACTCTGATTGGACAGAGAGTCTAGCTAACTGTCTCCAGTTAGAAATGAAACGTCATTGGCTATCTGCAGAGCTTACTCCAGAGCTGAGGGGCCGCCCCGACTCCCTCTCGGATCAGCCAACCTCCTGTAGTTGCCATTGCTTATAGAGGAAAGCTGTGTTAACTCCAGAAAGTTATGCATGTTTAATTTTTCTAGTTGCTCACACAGAATCTACAAAAAGGCTAGAAAAGACAATAACTTAAGTAGAGAAGATCACACCAGTGTGAGTACCATATCTACTAGTGATCCTGCTCACTATGACAAATCAACTACTTAATGTAAAGAGACAATTACTTGCAGTTAAACCACTTAAATTTGCCATTGTAATGGTTGAACAGTAAGTTTTAAGTATTGGTGTTGGCTCTACATATTATCTCAACCAAGCACCTAGCAAGTGGTTGTGCATCTGATTGCCTTTTTTATTTACAGCAAATAATGTAACAATCCTAGATTTCTACTAGCTCTCTGCTGGTTGTATAGAGAACTCAAACACTTTAGAAAGAGTGTCTACGGGGATTACTTCTGTGCACTGGATTAGTTGTTGCTTTCTCCATATCTTCGGAAATGTCAACCATTTTCTGAGTTTGTGGTTTCTTTCTTCCCGTCAGCTCCTACTAGCCTCCAGAGCAGCCGGGTACAGCTACCTCTGTCAGCCTGTCAACTACTCCAACGATGTCAATGAAGTCAGGGTAAGCGCCCTCAAACACACCAAAACATCCCCAAACACAAATACAAATACGCACATTCCCACACCTGTACACCTGTGGTAGAGATGTTCTGGCGCCATTTTTCCTTTCCCACTATCGATACAGCTGAAGTTGCATATCCGCAGATACGAGTACTGATCCAATACCAGTGTGTTCAAAAATACATATATTTTATTATGTTTTAACATCTGTATATTACTATCCCTGTATGGATGTGATGTAAAATCTATCACTGTTGTTAAACCTTTTGTGAGACATGAACAAACAAACAATGAACGCCATCAAACTTTTTTTTAATCCAGTTTGACAGTCAGTCATAACGGATAGAGAACGTAAATAAATTACTTTAAAGTAGATTTTCTTCAGACCTAAATATCGTGGTATCGGATCGGTACATAAACTCCAGTACTTGCCGATACCAGCATGTTAGACAATGTCAAAGGCTTTTCTGATACTGGTATTATTATCGGAACATCTCCATACACAAGTACCAAATTTATCATGTGACAACAACGACCGAAAGGACATCTGTGCATTTCGTTTTGTCAAGGGTTAAAGTAGGAAAAAGACAGAGAGACATCATAGTATATATCTCGAGGAATTTCAGGACAAACAGGATGTGGCCGGCAGTCAGATAGGCGGGAGTGATTGGTCTCTCCAAAGTAACACTCCACCCTCAGGCCTTGCTCTTTCATAATGGCATGATGCTACACCACCACAGCTTAGAGAGCAACCATGTGTACTACGTGCATGTGTGTATTAGACTGGTAGAGATGAAGCATTAAATAGGAGAAAGCACAAAGTGATTTGTGACTGTTCCTGTGGGACGTCTAATAGTGAATACATTTGCATCCACTTACACCAGAAGGGGGGGGGGAGTATATTGTCATGCAATTACTTTCAATACACGCCATGCGAGTGCCCGAGTATTTCGTTATGATCCTTACTCCATGCTATCTATCCAACAGTATGATTTTACTATACCGTATGTTTTAAGCGTGATGATATACTTTTCCTGGATTTTTTTCCCCCTGTTTGCAAAAGCATGAAGATTTGGCTTTGTAATAATTCTCTCTTCCCTGTTTGATGTCTTCAGATAGCATCTGCTCTCTGGTGGTACTACATCTCCAAAGGAGTGGAATTTTTGGACACTGTGTTTTTCATCCTGAGGAAGAAGTTCACCCAGGTCAGCTTCCTCCACGTCTACCATCACTGCACCATGTTCATCCTCTGGTGGATCGGTATCAAATGGGTTCCCGGTGGACAATGTGAGTAAAGAGGTTCTAAATCTTCATGATATCCAGCGGCTGAAGTCATCGCCTTGATCTCATCTTTGTGGCGCTGGCATTCAGTCGCACGCCTTGACATGACACTGGATTCAGATCTAACCCTTTCGATTGTTCCACAGCATTTTTTGGTGCAACCATCAACTCTTCCATCCACGTCCTCATGTACGGTTACTACGGCCTGGCAGCTCTGGGGCCTCAGATGCAGAAGTACCTCTGGTGGAAGAAATACCTCACCATTATCCAGATGGTGGGTATAACTTTATGGTTCGGCTTTGTGTGGGTGTTTTGAGGGAAATATCTTCCTTAAAATAACTATTTTATTTGCACTTATTATACAGTTATGTTAATAATAAGTCATAACATTGCCTTTAGGTCAATGAGATGAGAGGCTTATGTCATAGTGTGATTTTTTTTTTTTATTTTGGCCTTAAGAAAAATGCTTTGTTTAGACATTTTATTTAGAAGCAGTACATGTATGTGACAGTTCTTAATTTGTTACTGATCTATTTGATTCAATTTTAATGATAGTTCTTATAAGAAAGTGTTTTTTTGTGCAGTACATCATAAGAATGCTCAAAGGAATGTAGTTTTATATCATACATTCTGCAAGTTTATTGCATTTTACGGTGTTTTAGGCTGTTTTATTATAATAATCTATATTATTTTTGTGTTTTCACCAGATCCAGTTCCACGTGACCATCGGCCATGCTGGACACTCCCTCTACACGGGTTGTCCATTCCCCGCCTGGATGCAGTGGGCTCTGATTGGCTACGCCGTCACCTTCATCATCCTCTTCGCCAACTTCTACTACCACGCGTACCGTCGCAAACCTTCCTCTGCGCAGAAGGGAGGCAAGCCCGTGGCAAACGGCAGCTCCATGGTAACTAACGGTCATAGCAAAGTGGAAGAAGTGGAGGATGACGGAAAGAAGCAAAAGAAAGGAAGAGCGAAAAGAGAGTAAAGAATGGAAAAGGGTGTGCTTTGCAGTAAAAAGGAAGAGGACAGTTGTTTGAAGGGCCGCAGAAGGAGAGAGGGTTAGGGAAGGTATACACAGAAACCAGACTGGCTTCATCATCCCTGCAAATAATGTAGAAGGAGATGATTTGGGACCAATTTGGAAAGGTGAAAGGGTAGACGTGTGTGTTTTTGTCTGTAAGGGGTTTTGGGAGGAAGAGAGGGGTGTTGTTTGTCTCCATAACAGTTGTTTTTTTTGTTAATCAAGAAAAGCAAGATGCTGATCATGTAGGCTCGACACTCTGCTGTCCAAGTGTGTTTTGGACCGTAACAGGGCATAAATATTTAAGGACCTACAAACTGCTCAGCATCCACTAACTGATCAACCAAAATTCACCTCCAGCTTTTGTACTAAGGATTCCAGTATTGTTTCAACGGACAGCTTAAATAGTCTTTAATATGCTAATTTATTGTAAAGTATTGTACAGGTGTAAAAGAGTTTTAATGAATTTAACTATTACCAACATGAGAACATGCAGATGTTAATACCAAAGGTTTTTGTTTCTCAGTTCGGAGGTGGAGAAATATTGTTTACAAATACTTGAGAGTTGAGCAAAGTTAGTGAATGAAAAAAAAAATCATTCTCCCAACTGCCATCTACTTTATTGAACTACTTTTCTTCCATCTACAACATCTACCAAGCCAACGTGTCATGGACTTGACGTTTCTCTGCCGTCTCAAACTGGTATAAATGTGCTGCATTTACAGAATGACATGCTATTTTCTTTGTGTTCATTGTGATTAAATTGTACAAAAGACTTTGGAGGATGGGGGGCTTTAGTTTCTTCTAGTATTCATGCAAATGTGTGGATAACTTTGTTATATTTTTTGTGATTTCTGATTTCTTTCTTTTTGCTGTGCAATGTAGCCGAGATGCCAGGGTAGGAGATTTGAAATTCAGCTCATTATTGTCTCACTACCATGTAGGACAGAAGGAAACCTCTCCTAAAAAGAGCTTCTTTTTTTAAGAAAACAAATGGTAATTTCATTGTCTTATTAAAAATGAAAGCAACACAACTTCTGGCTTCACATATAACTGAAATAAAGACAATGTCAGCACCCCCTAGTTTGTGTGTCTTTGTGTTGGTGTTAGTAACCGCATGCCGTGCATTCGCTAAAGCAATTGGAAAATCAGCTTCTTTAACACTAAAGCAATTCAACACGCAGGATAAGGTTGTCACCCATTGGGATTCTAATCTGGAGCCGAAGCCTTCCCATCCCCCCATCTTCCCATCTCCTCTCTCTCTATCCTTCTTCCTCTACTTCTTTCATCTCTCTTCCATCTCAGGAGTGTGTGAGAGGCAGAGGCAGGCTGTGACTTTAGCCTGTCCAGACAGATCTGTCCTAATCTTTGGAGTTAAATTGGCTTTAGCTTCAAAAGAGCTTATTTCCACGTCACTCCATGAGTTACCCAGGATAGCAGGTCACTGGAAGAGAAGCCTTTACTAATCTGCCACCAGGTTGCTACTGCAACTTCAAACTGTATGGATTAGTTTAAATTTGGCTTTGATATAGTGTTGATTTACTGTGCAAATGAAAATATGTGTACTTTCATGTGCATCAAAAAAAGAGATGCCCGTTTTTGCCCCAAATATAAGAAAATAAACTTTTTTATTTTTCCACAAACATAGGGATGCCTGTGCTGTATATTTAATATCCTGGTTAATTTCAGGACTCCATGTCCTCCACATATTTCACACAGTCAGCGTCCAATTTAGCCTGCGACTAACACTCTTTCACCGCATTGTGAATCCAGAAAGGGCATCTATTCAGTGTTTCATCCCTTATCCATTTCCTGTCATCCAAAAGCATCAGATCACACAAATTCACTTAATCCTGATACTTTGCAGCTCAGGCAATTTTTGGGGTTTTTACACCTCGCCCCTTTTTCCACATCCTCCCCCCTCCCACCTACCGTACAGTACATGCACTACTTTACAGACGTCCACCTTATCTTGGTGCACCACCACCTGTCTCTTTGCACCCATGGCATCAAGGTGGAGGTGGAAGGAAGGAGTTCTAAAGGTGTAGATGGGAATGATGACTTGATGAAAGGAGGTCCATTTGTCCTCCACAGGGGACACAGAGTGATCTAAGCCAGGGACTAAGAGGATTGCAGAAAGGCCAAGGCTTTTCTATCAAAGGCATTAAGCACAGGTCTCTATAACCTGCATCCCTGCTGCTGCAGTAACATGCAAACACCTATCGTATGCATGTACACACTTAGTACTATGGAGCTTGGGTATAGATTTGTGTGTCAAATTGTAGGCTGCAACCACACTTTGATGTAGAAATAACTACATTCCTATGCAACTCTTTTAAGATAAATATGTAGGTGTAAAACAAGTAGCTGGTTCCCAAAGATACAGCACAACTCTTTCCCCAGCTTTGATAATGTGTAGCAAATAAGCCTATCATTTCATTAGCTTACTCACTGACAGTGGACTGACTCACCTGGTATTCTGAGATGGGCTGTCTATTATAGGGAGGAGGGTTGAAGGGTCAGTTTGCAGGAGCTAATTCTCTGCAACCCCGACCCGTCACTCTCTCATCTCATTAGCAATTAAATGACTAAGGAGCTCATTCTATCCTAACAAAGTTGAAACAGTCAGCATTTTACTGGCTCTCCGTTTATGTGGGACAGATTGCCTTCAGAGCTTGTGCTGACTCGGTTTTGTGTGTGGAGAGCACCCTCTGGTGGGTCTGAATTTTGTTTCAGTACATTTATTGGGTCAGAAACGGATTAGATGAGTGGGGCACATGTGTGTGATTTCTGGCATAAGTGATTGAGACATACTGTATGTACATGCCGGGAAGATTTTATGTGTCCAAGTCAGAATGGTCGGGCAAGCACCACCATGTTATTGTATTTGGAAAAACGTGAATTAAAGTGGGAAATGTATTTCTGAATTAATTACTTGTAAATTTGGTGATATTGTTACTACACTAATGGCACTATTAAGTAAAATGATAACACCTGCATTTGTACAGTACAATTTTGAGAATCTGTCCTGCCTGGCACTGTATTTCAGATTATCTTGTGCACAGTGGGCTCAAACAAGAATGTCAACAATTTAGCATTATTCTTTCATTAAGATGGGGATATACAAGAGACGGACTTAAAAAAGAATGGTCATGAGATATCCCAACTTTTAGTCCCCAGTATGGATCTTAAAATTCCCTTATTGCACCTCAATAGTCTAGTTAGACGCTTCTGCCTGATAAATGCCCACATCCTTTAAACTGTCCCAAGTTCCTACATTACAGTTTTATTTTGATTAATTAATAACTACAGTCTGCACTACCAACAGTCACCTGAACTAAGCAGTTCACATCTCCTGCAAAACTCATTCCATGCAACACAACTCTTCACACATCCAAACACTATGACCAGTCCTCACTGAGTAACACACACTGTCACTCAGAACACACTGACAGTAAAAACACTAGCGTTCCATCTTCACAGTTTGAACTATTTGAGTGACTTCACACTACTCAATTGTTTCTTTAAAGAAAAGATATCCCTTTTTTGTAATATATTATTTTTACGCAAGGTAAACAAGAAGGAATGAAAATCAGCAGTTTGCTTCAAAACAGTATGTTGTCTCTAATTTATGGAATTAGTGGAAAGGTACATAGCAGTAACAAAAAATAGTGTGACTGATCCTGCTACTCTCCAGCATCATGTGGCAAGTTTTCTTCATCCCGTTGGATGTCTGCATCATCTCTGAATACAAATGAATGTGGTGTTTCCATTGCTTTCACCTCCAGTACTTTCTGAAAAACTGTAAGAATGCAGTTTGCAGTAGTACAAATATAGTGTTTTTCACTTTTTTTGGACAAATTGGGATCTTGGTGCTCTTTTACCGGTTTCTCTCAAACAGTCCAGTGCATAATTGTTTTAGTCTTATTTGGTGTTTGTAGACAAAAAAAGGCTTTCTGAGCTTTCTCTATGTAAATACCGTGTGCCTATACGTTCACTAACGAGACTAAAACAAGACACCTGATTAGGCTTTCAGCTAAAATTGCAATCAGCAGTGTTTGGTATGAGCCCTACTGAAAGCTATTCTGTTTTCAACGTGTGGTTATCAGTTTAGAAAGCAGTGTGTTAGCATAGGAACAAAGTGCTGTAAATCCAGTGTTATGCATATTGTGGTAAAAGTGATGGGATAAGTGTGTAGAGATCTGAAAACTGTGTTCAAGCAATGAAAAGTTTGGTCCACATGAACTGCTGCTGTGCAAACTGTAGTTTAAAAAAAACTGTAAAAAAGACTAAAAATTATGAATTTAAAACCAAATCTTATAAGTTATCAGAGTTATTTTCTCAGACAATAAAAAGTCACCTTCAGAGCTACAGAGGACAGAATACAATGATATTACTGGTTGTAGGTAGAGTGCTCCTGTAATCAAGGTTCCACACTAATTCATTTGTGGTAACTTGGTGGGTGGAGGAATAGTCCAACCCTGCCTTTACTCTGTCTAGATAATAATTAGGCTAACTGTAATTTAATGTACATTGAAGTACAGTAGGCTACTCCTGCACTGTAATTATAGGTTTCATTACAGGTGCTACTGTACAAGGATATTCGGCTCCTTATTCTAAATGTTTACATTTTAAACCAAGTGCAACCAGCTTTAGCCATATTTGACTTTATTATGGTAGTTAAACTAAAACTAATCTGAATTGACAGAAAAGGAAAGGGGTGGGAGTGGACGTCCGCTTCCTGGTTTTGGTAGCAAACGTCCCCACGTCATGTGACCACTGCCCTTGCAGTGCCTGGTCGTGCTCTGTGTCAGCGAGTCTCCTTAATGCTCTGCGGTAAGAATCCACCCATTATGTGGAGCTCTGTGTAAAAATGCAGTCACAGTCTAGGCTTGTTTAGACATATTAAAAAAAATATGTCGGTCAGTGTCTCTCGGTCCAGCAGGATAGAGTCCATCTTTAATGGTCCCGGCCAAAACAAGTAGGCTAGGCCTACACACCCCTCGTAAAGTTATGGCTCAGGGGGATGGGGGGTGTAAAGCAGTCGCTAAAAAGCGCCATCTAGTGGCTTGCCTACTTCAAGTTAAAACTCTTATAACCGAGCTAAACACAGACTTTAAATAAATAAGTGTGGAGTTTCTGTACAGCTTTTTTCATTTTCACTCGTGTTAAACAGCTAGAAGTTACAGTCTAGTTTTGGAGTTAATTTAGGCTTATGTGTTCAAAGCAAAAATAAAATGAAGCCTGCCGCCAGCGGCGCTGCAGATCCTCCATCATCATCATCAGCAGACAATAGCACAGGGAGGAGGCGGAGGCAGCACCGGGCTCCCTCGCCGGTTACAGCCCAGGAAAGGGCAACCAGACGAGCTTCACAGCGCCCAGGCAGGTCCGCGTCTCCTCTACCCACAGGAAGGAGCAGAAACACCAGGGTGAGAGAGAGATTGAGGTCCGCAGACGGAAGGGAGAGGGAGCCAGAGAGCCGCGGCGGGGCAGCTGTTCACTCGGATGGTGCTGAAGCTGATCTAGTCGCACCAAACAGGGCGGATGCTGCCGGGAAAGATCCGACCGTATCAACAGCTTCGGCCCGTCGCTCCGCTTTACGCCTGGCCTGCCTCAAGGGCGACTCCTCCAAGCGTCTGTTGCCCGGCAGAGCATCGCCTTCCTTCTCCGTGGCAGAGAAAGGGAACATACCCGGAGAGGAAGGCGGTCGTAGGGAGGGAAGCGGCGCGTCTGCGGGCTGCGGCGCGGGCCTCGGTTTGGGTTTGTGGAGAGGAGGATGCTTACAGGCTGAACTCATCCAGTTCCACCTGCAGAAGAGACTGAGAAGAAGCGGCGCAAAGATGCAAACCAAGACGGAAAACATGGGAACAGAGGAGGCCGCTCTGGGAGAGCCGGAGCCGGCTGCAGAGACGACCGAGGCGGGGTCCGTGACACAGCAGGACCAGGCCTTTGAAGACGAGATGGAGAGACTGCTTGACGAAAATGAAGATCTTAAGGTTTGATGCATGTTATCTTTTATTTAGGCTGGTGCTCTGTCATCAGCTAGTGATGATTTAAAATATGGTAGATAAAAATACAATGTTTCACCTCACCAGAATCCAATGCAAAACACTCGACGTTTGTTTTTTCATAATAGGATGACCGAAAATCCATGTTGGTAGGGCCTATTTGAAGCCTGTGGGCCCATAAAACCCTGGGGCCACATTACTCTGGATTGAATCTTGTGTTTGCAGTGTCATAGATAAGTAAACATCAGTTGATTTGTCTGTTGAACATCCTCCGTCCTCACAGAACATGAAGCCAAGACCCAAGTTGAATTACACTGGCTACAAATGACTAATTGGATATTGAACACACATTGGTATTGATCTGCTAGAATCAATGATATCTTATGTTTCAAATGAGGGACAACCAAGGGAGTCAACAGCTGGGATTTGCATTTTTATGTTTTTGCCATAGAAGACATACTGATAAAAAAAAAAAAATTGAAGTAACTCCCATCCAATTTGAATTCAGATATTTTGTGCATATGTCTGAAGCTGATTATATTTGGCTCAAGTCCAAAACATCCATTACTGACTATGTGGAGACAAAAGTCTGATTCTAAAACCAAACAGCAGAGTTAATCTCAACCGTCTCATAACTTGTGACACATAATCTTTACTATGCACCCACCAGTGTGAAATTGAGGAGATGAGGACCGAGATGGAAGAGATGCGGGACACATTCTACGAAGAAGACACGTGTCAGCTGCAGGAGATGAGGCGTGAGTTGGAGAGAGCCAATAAAAACTGCCGGATCCTGCAGTATCGTCTGAGGAAGGCTGAGAGGAAGAAGCTGCGCTACGCCCAGACGGGAGAGATCGATGAGGAGCTGCTCAGGAGTCTGGAGCAGGACCTGAAGGTGCAGAGGGGAGGGGAAGGTGGTCAACACTCTGTGTGTCTGTCTGGGAGCAATCCCAAAGATGTGTATGCAAACTTTCAATGTAGCATCTGCCACAGGTGAAAACATTGCATTTAGAAAACAATTTTCGTAGTTGTAGCTTTAACTCATATGCATTTTACTGGTTTTATAGATTATGCTAATTTGTAGTTATTTTGTTTTGAAAAGGTATAAAAAGCCAAGAAAACCTAATTGTAAGACAATACATGAAAATCATCTAAGTTGGAGTGAAAATATTCTAAAAAGATATCCTCACCCTAACTAAACAATGCAGGTAGCGAAGGACGTGTCTGTGAGGCTGCACCACGAGCTGGAAAAGGTGGAGGAGACGCGCACAAAGACAGAGGAGGAGAATGAAAAACTGAGACAGAAACTCATAGAGGTGGAAGTGACCAAACAAGCCCTGCAGAATGAACTAGACAAAAACAAAGAGGTATGTAAACACGTGCATAGGTAGTCTATTGAAAGATTTAATTCTGGCTGGAAAAAATTAGCTGTATACCATGCACAACTTCTAGTTATGGGCGTTACCGTTTCCTGTTTGGGGAATTTCCTACTTGCCCCGCCCACACACACAGACAAAAAAGCATCACAAATTTAACATTCATTTTTCAAACGGTCCTCCAACAGTCTCAAAAGAGAAGAGGAAGCAAGGACATCCAGAAGACTGACAGGAAATCAGCACAGACTCCTACAGAGGTGAGAGGCTTTTACAAGTAATCATAAAAAACATCTTCTTTTCCCCTTGTCCACATTGGTTAATATTAGTTTAAAAAAAGTATTTTTCCGTACATTAAGAGGAATAATAAAAATACATAGATTCTGCAGGTTTTTACGTGATGTTCTCAAGCCAAACATTTTTCTTTTCATCTCTGTGCCACAACAGGCCAAAGCAAGTGTTTCAATTATTTGAAATATCAGTACTTTGTGCACTTCAGGATTAGGTTGGATCCATTTCTGCTTGAATGCACTTTAGAATGTACAGTCTGTGTTACCTGTGCTCCAGGAGGACAATGAGGACCTTAAGTGCCAGCTGGCTTTCATCAAAGAGGAAGCGGTGCTTATGAGAAAGAAGACGGCAAAGATTGACAAAGAGAAGGACCGTCTAGAGCAAGAGCTGCAGAAGTACCGTTCCTTCTATGGTGAACTGGACAGCACCCATCCCAAAGGAGAGGCTGGGGGTCCGCCCACCACCCGCGAGTCAGAGCTAAAGCTCCGGCTCCGCCTGGTGGAGGAGGAGGCCAACATCCTGGGGAGGAAAATAGTTGAGTTGGAGGTAAGAGCAGGCAATGCCACACAAGTCTATTAAGGGAGTTGCACCTCAGTGGGAGTCATGTGAGTGTTGAGCTTTTCTCCCTCTACCCCACAGGTGGAGAACCGTGGCTTGAGGGCCGAGCTCGACGACCTCCGTGGTGAAGGAGAGGGTGCTGGAGGCTCTGGGTGCGGAGCGATGGGTGGGCAGGGATTGGGGCGGGGCCGCGGTGATGATCTGACGGAGCTCCGACAGCAGCTGCAGCTGGTGGAGGACGAGGCAGAGCTGTTGAGGAGGAACCTAGCAGATGCTGAAGATCAAAACAAAAGAGTGACTGCTGAGCTGAACAAGATGCGGTTCAAAGCCAGCACCCACGAGGGAGGCGCCAGGCATGGGGGAGGAGGCGGAGGTATTGATGGAGCAAAGGCAGAAGCCCTGCAGGAGGAGTTAAAGGCAGCAAGGCTACAGATTAATGACCTCAGTGGCAAGGTATTTCAAGACAATTGATAATACGGACAATAATTTGCTATAAAGTAAATAAAATGTTGTTACTTCTCATATAGCTATGCATTAACTAATGTAATTATGTTTCATTTTGTAGTAATTTAATTAATGGCAGAAAAAAAACTGTCTACCGTCTGTTAGCTCTGTGAGTTTGAACTTGGGCAAAGCAGTCATTTGAGCTAAATGCTAATGCTAGCATGGCAACATGCTAACGGTGACAATCCTTAAATGCTGATTTACTGTAGGCCTATTTAATGTTTGAATGTTTACAAGGTTCACTATTTAAGTTTACTGTGTTAGCATGCGTGTGTTTGCTAATTATCACAAAACACAAAGTACAGCTAAAGCTAAAGTACAGCTCTTTTGCTAAAGAAAAATACAGTGTCCAGCCGATTTAGGAAATTACAGATCCCTTTCTAACAAGAGAGTATTTAGCCTTGCTAGCAGCTCTGTGAGGTTGAACATATAGGCACATCAGTACTTTGAGCTAAATGCTAACATCAGCATGCTAACATACTCACAATTACAATGCTAACATGTTGAAGTTCTGCGATGTTTACCATGTTAACTATGTTTTTCTAATTAGCCCTTAAGATAAAGTAAAGCTGAAGCTGATGGGAATTGCAGTATTGTTGCAAGTATTCGGTCATAAACCAAAGTTTTTGACAAATTAATTCAATCTGATGATAGCGCAGCATGAAAAGGTCAAGGTTAACCAAAATGGCTTCGCCATGTTGCTACACCTATAAACACCTAAAAAAGTATCCTATAATGCATAATTTTTTAATCTTTGCTCATTCTGTCCTATTTTGTAAAAAGTGTGATTACCAAATGTTACTACTGCACAGCTCTTTGTTTTTATTCAGGTGATGCAGCTGCAGTACGAGAACCGTGTGCTCCTCTCCAACATGCAGCGCTATGACCTGGCCTCCCACCTCTCCCTGCGGCCCAGCCCACGGGACAGCGATGCAGAGAGCGACGCAGGTGGCGCAACAAGTGGTCGCCGTGAGAGTGACGAGGACTCCACCTCCTCCCGCCTCCTCCCACCGCACCGTAAACGTGAGGGCCCCGTAGGTGGGGAAAGTGACTCAGATGAGGTCAGAAACAATAACGGAAGCAGCCGTTGCCTGACGCCCACGCGGGGCCTCTACTCCCCCACTGGGCCCGAGGGTGCCGCCTCCTCCGCCTTGGCCCGCTTTCTGCCCGGGGGCCGGTGCACCCTGCGCGAAAGGCAGCAAATGACTGACATCCGCACGGAGGCGGAGAGGCTTGCTCGCACCATGGACCGGCTCATCGCTGACACGGCAACCATCATCACAGAGGCCAGGGTCTACGTTTCAAACAGCGACCTGATGTACGGGAGGGGAGAGGAGGGTGGGGAGGAAGATGGGAGCAGGATCAGGGAACATGAGCTGCTGTATCGCATTAACGCTCAGATGAAGGCCTTCCGAAAAGAACTGCAGACCTTTATAGACAAACTGGAAGTGCCGAGGAATGACGACAGGGAGACGGAGGAGCCGCTGTCGGTGAGACAAAAAAATGATGAGCTGTATGTAAAAAGGTCTGAAATGGTTTGATGCTGATTCTGTTTCTACCTTTTTCTCACTAAATCAACCTCTTGGTTTGTCCCTCCGCCCTTCCTTCGCCCAGATGTTCCAGCCTATCATTTTGCTCATCCTCATACTCGTGTTATTCTCCTCCCTCTCTTACGCCACCATTTTTAAACTAGTCTTTCTTTTTACTCTTTTCTTTGTTCTGTGATCTTCGCCTCCCTTAATTCACGTCATCCCTTGTTTGTTTGTTTTGCTCTGTTGTTTTTCTTTCCTCCCCGCATCATTTGTTGCCAAGGTAACCAAAAGCACAGGAAAAGCTCATCACTTGCCAAAGCTGCAGTCACATTCAAGAGAGTGTGGCTAGATTCAACACTGGAGTCTACATTACCCATAACACATCACTGTCTATATCAGCCCCTCCAGAAGGTAAGTTACTATCCCTGTTCTTTGAAAACCTGACTATTGTCTTATTAATGTGTCACCGATCTGATTGTTTGTATTGCAGCAAATAATTTAAATATTTAAAAATAATGAAAAAGAAACAAATGTAATGTAATATTGCCATATTGGACCACATTAAGGGGCAAGATTTTTGAATGACAGCAATCGACAAAGAAGTGCTTAATATGTCCTCTGTGTTAGGACATCTTTGTAGTTTAGCATCTATGTCCGTTTAAATCAATGCTAGATAGTTTTGATTATAGAAGTTTATTCTTTATCTGAACAGTAAGTGTGACAAAAAGTTTTAAAACATTTCATGTCCTTTTTCCTGAGCAGTTACATGGCCTCTTGTCCATGTTGGCTTTAGACGGATGAAATGTCATTCCGACATTTTGGAAAATACAGTTATTTGCCTTGTTGCTAAAACTAAGATGACATGATTAATACCACCGTTAGAATATGTCTGTATGCTGAATATGAAGGCAGAGCCAGCAGCTGATTAGCTTAGCATAGCACAAAGGCTGGAAGCAGGGGGACACAGCTAGCCTGGTTTTCGCTTTTACATTTCCACAGATTAAGAACATTAAACATTTAAACTTTTTTTTTTTTTTTTTTATCTTTGAAGAGAGCCAGGCTAGCCGTTCCTCCTACTCCCAGACTTTATGCTAAGCTAGCTAGCTAGCTGGATCTATAGCATCATCTCATGAAGATTAGCATACATAAGAGTAGTATAAATATTCTCAGCTAAGTCTTGGTAAGAAAGTCAATAAATATATTTTATTTATTATTTATTATTTATAGTATATTTAAGCCAGTTTTTATTGCCACTGACCATGAGATGAGTCTGCAAAACCCTAAAAAAACAGTTAGTGGACCTTTGAGTTGAGATTATGTGGTTCACATTAATAGACAGCAATACAGTAGATGGAATATGTTTCAGAAATGGAGGTCATACAGGGTTTGGTGTTGCTTACCTCGAGTGTTAAGGTCACAATGCTGTAAGGGAGGAAATCTAAAGCACCCTTCCATGCCATGCTTTATGTCTTGGTTTAACCTTGTTGCTAAATATATTTTATTTTGTCACAGGCTTATGACAAGAGTTGCCTCTACTTTGTTTTTCAGAACGAGATTTGCTGTACCATCCTGCTGTTGTTGCCTAAAGGTAAAGTAAGGCTAAAGTTTGTTTTTGTCTGCTCTCCTTTACTTGGTGAAGGATTTGTCATTTATTAGGGATCACAACAGGTGGAAGAAAAATGGCAATGATCCAGGTGCTTCAAGCTGGAAGGAATTCTAATGATCCCGTCGAGTGCCAAATGTCAGCTCTTGTCCGAGGGGGGCCCCAAAAATTCCCAGCGGGACCCCTGATTAGGACCAGTCATTAGTAATTGATGGTGTGTCAGATGAACAGTAGCTGCGGGATGAGTTAAAAACACAGTCACAGGTTCGGGTTAGTCCAGGACATTGTATAAGGTTTCACACATTTTCCTCTTTTAAAAAATAAACGTGACAAAAAAATATTCAAAAAAAAAAAAGTAATAATTATTAAAAAAAAGACTAAAATTATGCCAAACAAGCCAGGAATCCACCTTGCAATTTCCTTTTCGTGACTACCTTCAATAAAGATATTATTGACTGTGACACATTATTACTCATGGTGTCACACACCCATTTGGCATCCCTTGGAAAAATAATTTGCAGTGGGGCATGGTCACAAGACCAGTTCTGCCCAAGCATCCTAAAGCAGAGTAGCAACAGAGAAGCCCATTGGCCGAGGGATAGCAGCAGCTGAAATAGCTATGTAAACACTTTCCCTCTCACCGTGAGCCCCAGTAATTATAGCCAGGATGCTGGTGACGACAGTTGTCCCACCGAGACTGAAAATGCTGGAATAAATTTGACATTATGATATTTGATCCCGGCTCCAATGGCGCACCCACGTAAACAGTGGGGCTCAGTATAAAGGCAGGGTACCCCGGCTGGAGCAGAAGTTGTTTACCCTTAAGCTCAACACTCCGGACTTAACCACAACAGCTAAACTAGAAGAACTGGGACCCTTTAAATCCAGCCTGCAGGGTTTTACGTTACACAGTGGAGGAAAAGGGAAGGGGTAGCACCGGAGAGAGGTGACTTGACAATTAGGTGCCGAGGGGAGTGAATCTGTTGGAGAGGCTGGAGCGCACAGCACACAGGAATAGAGCAAGCTGAGGATTTACACTGGAGGAGTGAAAACGTTTATGTTGAGAAAGGTAAGGACAGCTGTTTATCAGGGAGGCAGAAATGGCTGTCATGTACATTTCTTATCGTTTAGAGTCATTCAGGACAGTATCATGTAAAATGAATTGCATATAATCTTATAATTTAAACATCATGGATGGCAAAATCGGAAATTGCCTGGGCCGATTGTCATCTTGTTTAGCCTCATGATCATTTTCTTTTAAGTTTTCATATTCTCAATTACATTTTTTTTAGCAAGTTTTGGGTTGTAATGTAATATATAACATAAATTCAGTCTCTCTCTGTCCCTCAGCCATGCGCACAGACCATGCAGCCAGTTTACTATGCATAGTTACAAGATTATTAATATCTCTACTCTTACGTAGCAGGTGGGAGGGAAGTGGCTGGTACATTCTGGCACTTTCAACCAGGATACTTGTCATATTTAATGAAGACAACAACAACAAAGCAGGGGCTGCAATACTAGTTAGGCTATTAGTACTCCCATTGGGACCAAACACCACTACGACAGGAAAGAATGGACACATTTACAAGGTTTGGGGATACATCTGAGGGGAAATCCTGAATTCATCTGAGATATGACACAGCACAGGCAGTTTGCGGTGTACAGAGGCATGCTGAAGGGTCAAAGTGACCAAGAGCTGTTATGCAACACACGCAACAAGTGCTGCATAGGAATGAATTTTGAAGAATGTGAAAACAGAGGACTGTAAATATCTGACCTATGTGAGGATGGAAAATGCCAAACAACACAAGTCAGACTCCAGTCCAATAGAATAAATAGGTTTCACTTGCTGCAATTTATCTTCAATTAGGTGTCATTGCCACTGGTGCAGTGCCATGTTTTATTCTGCCTTGATAAAAGACCAAACAGGTTGACTAGCATTGTAAAAAAAGTGTCAGAGATGTTCATTTGTCTTAAGTAACAATGAGATTTCAGATGAAATCAGATTTGGGTCTAAATGACACAGAAACACAGCAAAAAGAAGCTTATATCACAATACTTACTACTTAACTACATAAAGTATTCCAACCCTCTTTTTCCCCCTTTATTTGTCTTTTTAGTGTTTCGAGGCCATCGATCCTTCCAACCCTACGGTGACCTCTGACAGGAAAGTGAAACAGGAGAAAGGGGAAATTGCCATTTAAAGAGGCCTCTGGGTATTGAACGGCCTGCGTCATGGCAGCCATTGATCTGGAGCGTGGGCTGGAACACAGTGGCCGGAGCTGGGGTCAAGAGAGGCCGGAGCTGATGGACAACTTTGACTCAGAGATGCAGGAGTGGGAGGACCAGCTGCAGGACATTCAGAGACAAATTGAAGAGGTAAGATTACGTATAAAAATGTTTCAAATGCCATAGAGGGGCCCGCAGTCCAAAAATATGATCTCAAACTGCCGTTTGCTCTAAAAACTCACGTTGAATATTGAATACAGTAGAACATTATATGGACTAATGGACAGTTTGAGATAAAAATGTGACTTATGAAAATGGAATTTGAGGAGCAACACTGTGTGTTTGTTAGTGCGTTGTAATGAACTGTTGGCCGCGCACCAACTAACTCAACCTCATGGACATGTTGGAACAACGATAAAGACAAATGTTAACAAGCCAATTAAACTGTGACGTGCCGACAGACATGTTGAACACTCTCTCTCTCTCTCTCTTTCTCTCTCTCTCTCTCACAGTTACTCACACACACTCTGAAAGCAGACACTAAAGGAGTATTAAGGCTTGCAATGGGAAACCTAGTCATGCAAAGTGGAATAACATGTGCTGATCATTAATATAGGTTAGGCTGCGCCAGATTTAGTGATAATTATAAGACGAGTTTGTTGTGTAAACACAGTTCCTCTAGTTGAGTTGTTTTTGCATGTAGTTGTGTAAAGTACTTAGGAAGTTGTTTATGTTTTCTCCTGTTTTCATTTTTCAGTTGTACAATGAAGTTCAGGCCCGCAGAGGAGCAAATGATATTACTACTGACAACCAGAAAAATGGCAATGGTCTTTTTGCGCCCAGCCATAATAGCAAGAATCACACCGGAGCTATACCTGTGCCACATCACTATAGTAACGGCTGTAACTATAGCCCCGGTGGGTACAGCTACCCTCCAAGTCATCAAAATGGCTACGGTTACTGCCACGCCAAATCGGAGATTGGAGAGTTGTTGCAGGATTATTTGGGGCATGGGAAGCAAATGCGCCGGAAGAACAATGGAGCTCGCCACGTGGTGAGTAATGCCGAGTCTTTACTTTACTGCCTTATGACTCATTCGGTCGGAATCTTCACATCTGAGGAAACCAGATATGTAGATATGATACGGGGGATTCAGCTGGGGTTTAGTCAGGAACATATGGATTACAGTTAGCTGGTTCCTTGCAGTCTGCTTACACAGACAGGTTCCCAGATAGGACTTAGTTTCACATACGTTCACCAACTCTTGGACTTTCCCGACTCCTGACGTCAGCAGTCCAAGCCAAGACGTTTAACTGCTTCCTGTTCCACATGAAAAGCCATGTGCATGGCCAACGTTAAAGTACAGTAGATCAGAGTGGTTTTGGCAGTGCTATATTGAGTTATGATAAGGGATCAGTTTTGGTGAGGAACAGTAAACCGAACATTGCCTGTGATCTTGAAGTAGCACGCTCATTTAATGCTTCTTAATATAGTAGGTAGAGGTTGATGGGGATGTTTCTTAAATATATTTTTCCCTTCTCTCTAAGCGCTTCAGTGACACAATCAAGGTGAGCCAGGGAGCAGAGATCAGAAAGAATTCTGGAAATGAAAGGTAAGTGCACTGCAGCCCCATTCTTGAAACCTTGGCAGAGTCCGGTGATGTAAACACCTTCTTATCTTATTATTGTTTGTTTCGGTTTGGTCCAGGCTTGGTGAAGAGCAGTTTGTGGGCAGTGTTGAGGACACTGAAAACAGGACGAACAAAGTGTCTCACATAAAGAGCTCCCCCCGTAGAGAGAGTTCCCCCAACAAAGAAAACACAGGTGCCAAGCCCCCTCTTGGACAAAGGGATGCTCCTGCTGGACAACCACGCTCACAGCTTCCCATAACAACAGCTGAATCTCCCGCTCCGGACAGGAAGTCCTTCAGTCCTGGCGTCCTGGGTGATCGGAAATGCGGCAGCCCCTCTGTTCTCAGGAAGTTTGGAGCCATGCTTCAGGAAAACGAGGGCAAAATGCTCACCGAGTCAGGGGTGGTGACCAATCAGGGACTGGCACCAGAGCCAAAGTGCCCTACCCCTAGCTGTCAGCGCAGAGCTCTGGGAGCCACTGTAGTCCCCGGCAGGGTGCCCATGCGTGTGCCTGCCCAGAAATGCCAATCAGATTCTGGTGTGCTGACAGCAGATGTAGACCCCGGCCAAGAATGGGGGTTAGTATCAGACTCTGGGAGACAGAACCACAAGGATCACAGAGGAGGCTACTGCGGTTCTAAAGGGGCCCAGAGGAGTCCTCAGCAGTCCCAGAGGAGATCACAGGTGGCAGGGAGCCCAAAGATTAGACCCAGGGCTAACAGCGGGGCAGACAGAGACGGAGCAAGGAAGCCTGCACCCCAACATGTGGAGCCCAAAATGGACTACAGGGTCTCAAGTGCTTCCTCTGGAGCTCAGAAGATCCAGAGGGGTGGGCTAGCAACACAGGATTTGCCAGGGTCTGGCCGAGTGAAGGATGAAGGACTTATTGAGCTGCTGGACATGCTGGACATCCAACATGAGTACAGCTCCAGTCCCAGAGCAGGACACACAGCTTACAAACAGGATCCACAGCAGGTAAGCTTTTTTTCTTCTTCTTTACGTCATAGAGTTCAGCATTAGCATCAGTTTTACAAAGGCAAACCAATGAAAACTGATACTATATGAGCTAACATGTGTCCCATTCTGTCTCTGTTTAGGTAAACCCAGTCAAGTTGTCCCCAGTCAATCCTAAAAAGAGCTTCTCTCGTCCTGCACGGCCAGCCAATCAGCGACCTCCTTCCAGGTGGGCCGGCCGCACCCCCACTGCCATCATTACCACCCCATCAGGCCCATTGTACAGGCCCCCAAGCCCTCTGACTCGCCCCCCTAGCCCCATGACCAGAACACCAAGTCCCGTCCTGAAGCACCGGCCTCTTGTTTCCTACTCTCTTCAGACTGAGACTGTCATTATGTAATACCTTTCCATTTCACCAACGCTTGATCCCTCTCTCTCTGTGTAAATAGTAAGGACTTTTCTGTGAAACAAAGTGCTTTAAGAGAGTTAAAGAAATGCTTCATTTCATCTTGATGACATGTTCCAGATAAAACACATCCACGACATTCTCCAGTGTTGCTGTGGCTTTTTGCTTCTTCTTCTGTGATGAAACCTCTGCCAGCACATCAACATATTAGCTGCATTTACCCGCTTATCCTCTTTTTTTTTGTATTGAATTTCAGGTCTTTTCTGTATAATGAGATTTTGCATGCAGCCCCAATTTGAGGGTGCATGCCCATGTGTTTCATCCTCATGGTTGCCATGTTGAATCAAATTCAACCTGGCCACCAGCAGGAGTAGATTAAGTCGCGACTCTGCTCCCAGCAGCAATCTTCTAACTGTCAACAACAGTGTGTTTTACTGTATCATATTGTCAAAGTGATATATTTAAGGTGTTCGAATAACAGTTGTGACAAATGACTATGATATACCTTTAATGTTTTTTTTTTTCTTGGTAATAAATATGACAGTGCTTCGACATAACGACTCGTCTCTCTCTATTGCAGCATTGCATTTACGATATTTTAGGGTGTCAATTATTTGCCGTGTGTCAGTGCAGTGGCAGCTCAAGCAGTGTCAGTTGCTAACGGTCCGCCACCTTTAAAGCATCTGTTTGTTCAATCATACCTGAGAAGCTGCGTGATAAAATATGCAACTATTTACGGCGCTCCTCTAAACACAGATATTTGATTTATGACACAGCACTTGGATTATGTCACTTTGAACATGTTTAAGTACTATTACTGCTGCACAGTGTTGGTTCAAGAGCAGGTATGCTATCCGTCGTTACCAAGATATCCTGTGTGCAGCACACAAACTGATACTGTAGCATTAAGGATCACTTTCCATGCTATGTTTCTCGCCTTATAAGATTGCATCAACAAGCCCTGGCTTCTCTGACACCTCATGCTCTGTGGAAGATGAGGAAACACACATACTCTCAGCTTCAAACGTACATACACACGCAGAGAAGTTTCAATTATACGTGCGTACATTACTTGTATTTTTTATCCAATTTCACATTTTCTGTACACAAAAAGCACATGCAACACATATACACACACTGTCATCTGGCAGAGGTGGCCAAAGAGTAAAAGGTAATGTAAACTCTGGGTGGGCGTACGGAAGTTCCTTGCCCCCATGACGCCTCAGCCCTGTCACCCTACCTCTCGGTGCTATGTGGCACCTCAGACAGAAATAGCAAGCGTGACGTGTGTTTTGGTGCCAGAAATCTTACCCTGCTGTCTTTGGGGGTATAAATAAAGAGTGGCAGGAGGACGTTGGTTCCTCTCACTCTCTTTCATCTTACATATCACTATTTCTGCCTCCCAATGAAACAAACATGTAATGTCAAATGAATGTTGACAAATTGGGGATTTAGATTGTCATCCTCTAATCATCTCTATGCATTAGTCAATTTGCTAATATTGATGTTTAAGCTTTTTTTGTCCTATTCTCACTGGTTTTAAGACATTTCTGGCTGTGATAGCTTCTTTTTCTCCATCCTCCCTTCCCGCTCCTTCCTCCTACTCTGTTTGTGTATGTATGTGTGTGTGTGTGTGTGTGTAAATGAGAGCCTATCTCACAGGTTGGCACCTACTTGGACTGAATGAGGTTATTTTAACAAGGTGCCCTGTTGGCCATCCCTCCCATGTCCTCGTCAGGCCCCCTGCTAACTCTTGGCAAGCAGCTGCCTACATGAGCTAAGTGCTCAACGAGAGCACCAAAGGGTTTCTCCTCCTGTTACTTCACCCTCTACTCCCATTTTTCCTGCTTCCCCGACCGAGGACACTCCTTGCAGACTGGATGGCAGAGTTTGGCACAGCATGTCCTCCATTAAAAAAAGGCTACTCATGACAGCAGGAGAAATAAAGAACACAAGAGCAGACAGCTGAAGTGTAGCCATGGCTCCCCTGACGTCAGCAGACCACGTTGTCACACCCAGACCAAAGCGGGAGGAGTCAACACCAATCAAAAAACAGTTCTGCATCACAGCATGAAAGATTTCTCTCCACTAAGTTACACAACTCTGATAGTATACTGTTGCAATACTGCACAAACGCACATGCATTCTTTAAAAAATGTACTGGTCTACCAAGTGTAAACACCGCTGTAGAGCCTTATTTATGTAATCTGGGTACCAGCTGCATCTGTTCTCATGGCTTTAACTGTCTGTCTGTGTGTGTGTGTGTGTGTGTGCGTGTGTGTGTGTGTGTGTGTGTGTGTGTGTGTGTGTGAGTGTTTGTGTGTGTTTTAGGGTATCAACTACTGAATTAGCTGAGACAACTGCTGACACAAAAACATTTTCTTATTTTGAGATTTGTCATAGTCAAGAAAATGACCTTTTGTATTCTCATGACAATCTCAAATATCATAAAAACACACCCGGTTGTTTTACCAAGATAAGAAAAAAAATGAACCCATTACCATAAGAACACAATCTTGTAATTCAGAGATATTGGGATAGTTAACTTAAACCCACGATAACATCTCTGGGCTTATTGCAATTATTTTTTTTGTATCTTTACTTTTGATATAACATCATAAAGGCCTTCAGGTAGTTACTGTGATGCAATGACATGGATAGGACATGATTTTTTTTTATTAACCCTTGCCATTCAAAGTTCACTGACAGAGACAGGCTATCTACACAAGTTGCTAGGCAAACTTCAAAGTCTCTATTCATCTGGACAAGCTTAATATATCTGCCATACATGCGTGATTATGAGACTTACATGTGTCTGAATAAGCCCCTGGTGGCTGACATAATGTCTCCTTGGTTGTCTTAGGCATGTGTGAATCTTGCGCTCCTTCCAGCCTCTCCTCACCCACATCCACCTGTCCCCTGTCCTGTGCCCTCTGCCCCCCCCCCCACACACCCCCAGTGGTGCATCTCTGTCCTGACAAGCCTTTCATTCATTTGAGCTGGGCTCGGGGTTCTACACTGCAATCCTCAGCATGTGTCAGTTGCTACTGCGACAGGCTCAAAATAGATCGTTAACTGCCACTTATATACGCGTGTCGCACAAAAATGTGGACAGAAGAGTGACAGGACCACCCTGTTTCAGAGGTTACACATAAAGAGGTCAGGACAACCTGCAACTGAGCTGTTCTACAGCTGTTTCACAGGGTCCGCCGAACATTCCCTTTACATTATACAGGTTTTCTCTAGTAAAACTTAATAGGCCGGAGATGTTTGCATGTCTTGAACACCATGCAAGTTAGAGTACTTTTAAGTTCTACAGTGTTTGCATTTTTCTTCTATGTTAAAAGGATGTTCCTCATTAGCGTCCACCTGCGCCAGACATGTGAGTGCATGGTATCGTAAACAAACTGGGTGGACGGACACCTGTTTTACATCCTTGTCATGATCAATTGGTGTTCTTTTACAGGCTTAGAACCCAACTTTAATGCAGACCTGACATCAAATAACAATTAAGTGTACCTCAGACACAAGGAGTGCCCTCTCTTTGTAACTCAAAGATATACAATAGTAAATAAGATCAATGAAAGTTAGCCTCCTGTCAAACTCACATACAATAACAATGTATCAATAACAATACAGACAGAACATGGATTTCTGATATCTTGTTCATCTACTGGAAGTGTTGACGGCTTAAATTATTAATATAGGGGTCAACCCTGTTAAGACCAAAGGTGTACTTTAAATCCCACCACTCTACACTTCATTTTTCACCCACTTCATCTACAAAGTCAAAAACATCCTGTCCGTTGGACTGTAGCTCAAGTCACAGTCCCGCTCGCTCCATCTTCGTCCACATGTCCGAACTGTCAGTATGTGTGTGTCCATCCATTGAAATGGCTATCTCAAATGCCAGATGATGAATGTAGCAGTACAAGAGGTGGGACCATCAAGGACAGTCTGGAGGACCCTAAAGGGCTTCTTGAGAATTTCAGACCTCTCCATTAAAATAGAATGTGGCCCGAATACCTTCTCTTTGAAAGACAACCCATGAGGCTCACCTTTCAAAACAAGAGCGGGGTGCTCTCATGGCGTTAGCTGGTGTTGCCCGGCAGAGGTGATTATAGTGGTCTATTTATTGTGTGACCAATTTTAATTTGGTTTCAGTGGAGCAGTCAGCCGGCTTGCCGTCTGGCCTGTGGCGCGCGCGCACACACACACACACACACACGTGCAATGAACAACAAGTTAACATCCATGTTAGCAGCTCTGTGAGGCTGTAATAATTTTAACAGCGTATGCTAATGTTAGCATGCTAACCATATGTCCACGAGACAATGTTAACATGGACCAGTGGTTTATAACATACTCCACACAATGCACATACTTACATTTGCATTCGATAGGGAAGGAGACAGCGACACACATCCTGTATGTGCACTTTTACGATACAAGAATAGGTTAATTGAAGCTGGAGTCAGTGGGTTGCCTCCGCTAAGGAAACAATAGACAGATGTTTCTTGGGTGTTTATTTCCCTACAGGCCGGGCTGACAGGCTGAAATGAGACCGTAATGGAGAAGGAGCAACTGTCAAATCGTTCCCTGCTAATACGTAGAAACTCCAATTGAGCATAGTGTAGCATTTCTTTGAGCGAGTGGTTGACAAATGCTCTGAAATATTAAGTGATAATGTGAGTTATTTTTAACTGTGATAATTCAAGGGGACAATGAGCATGCTAACTACCCGGATAAGCCCACTTATCCTTAAAGCAGCCCATCGCGTAGCTTCTCTCAGTTGCAGTCCAGCCTTTGACTTATAAACTATGGAGCTGCGATATTAGGGATACATAGTGTGGTTTGTCTACAATAGAGGGAGAAAGTGTTGGAGGCATAGTTGTCTACTCTGACTGAAAGGAAAAGATGAGACCACAGAAGCCTGCAGGCCAGGGGCCTCCAAAACAAAACAACTCAACCTCAGTTTGTTACTTTTTTCACTATATATATATAGATTTACCATTCATTCAGATATGTTTATGCTCTTTTTTAGTCATAGTTATAGACATTTTGGTAAATATGTTTTAGTTTCTTATCTCATTAGAAGATAGATTTTTTGCCATTTATGAAGCTAGAGCCAGCAGCCGATTAGCTTAGCGTAGCAAAAAGACTTAATGTCGACCGGCGCCTCAACATTTTAATGTCTTGTAGTCTTCTCGTCGTGTTGTTTCCAGGCAACTAACTCCAGGAAGTCACTGCGCCCCACCAAGACATAGTTACAGCATGTGACTCCCTGTAAATTCACACCTCAGACGGGTTAAACAAATGAGATAAAATGTGTTCAATAGCAAACATGTGGAGGTGCTCGTAAGCAGAACATTTCCTCCTGCTTTGGTCTTTATACTAAGCTAAGCTAAGCTAATGAAGTTTAAAAAAATTAGTCATTAAAAAGTCTGACATTTCTAGGCCTTTTGTACACAGTTTCCTGTAGAATTTTTTTGTATACGCATAACATCTTATTTTAAACTTCTAGCTCAGTGTATGTCATAAAGTGTCCAATAAAGTGTACTGCTCCTCTTCCATTTTTATATCTCACTTGTCCCAGTCTTCTTTAGAAAGCAGAAACCCTAAAAAATACAAAACAAAATTGGACTCTACAGTCATATGGCAATGTATTTAGAAATAGAGAATACCCCTAATAAAAATTGTATGATTCAAGGAGTCCTCATAGTAATGATGTGACGCGTCAATGTTATAAATGGTTCAGTAGCACCCGGCTTAATGAGGCGTGTCACTTGATAGGCTCTAATGGTGTTAGCTCGATGATGGTTACAGTAGTGAGATCATTCCTGGCTCCTGCAGGAGTGAGATACCCTGTCTGTGAATCTCAGCATTATGTATCTTATAGAGCAAACTGTATTTATTGTTTATTGAATGTTCAATATGTCTGTTTATAAATGCACAAACCACCAAGGCAAATTCCTTCTAAGTACTTACTTGGCAATAAACCTGATTCTGATGCTAAGAAATACTAATGACATAATATACGTGAATGTACATCCAAATACGCAAACTTCTCTTATTCTGACACAGATACCAAATATGTTACACTAGGGAGTACAGATATAAATAAGCATGTACATTTTCATTAACGTACACAATAAACAAACATGTAATGTACATGGCTACTCTATCTTGTTCAACAAAACAAGGTCATAAATAATCCATGCAACAACAATGCTCTACTGCGGGCCTCGGGGTGGCGAAAGACGTGGGTATGACGGGACTATTTGTGGAGGGATTGAAGACAGCCACAGTGTATTTTCTGTAGTGTGAAGAGGAAGGCTAGAAAAGGAATTTGACCAGGATATGATAGCACATATGAGGGAATTAAAGGGCATAGCAGTGCCTCCTCCTGTCTGCCCGCCGGTGTGTCTGTACGTCCGGCCCTATCATATAGAGCTCTCACTGACCTCTTATCACGCATGCTAAGAGACACCCACTCAGTTTCTGTCTCCATTTAACTCAGACGCAATGTAATTGTCCTTGACAGATGCTGCTCTATACATGTTCAATCTAATTACAGTCCGTTTCCATGACAAATAAATCTGTCAGTGTCTCATAGCATCCCAGTTTGTGTTATGCCCTGCATAATATATGACATATGATGTACCTGGATACAAAGAATATGCAGAGGACTATATTGTACGAATATCACACATATACTTATGTATGTTTTAAATGGCAACCACGCATAGCATACCGTAGATGTGTGATGTACTGCTTATAAGTGGGACAAAGTAATTTCATTATCAGCATTGGCACCTTGAATTGCCATAGTACACTAAAGATCTTCAGTCAGAGACACACTCACCACCAAATATTTCAGAGCATTTGTCAACCAGCTACACGTGCTCCATTGGGGTTTCTACATATTAGAGGGGACATATGTGCCATTTGCACCATCTCCACCCTGTCTCTTTGACGAGTGAATACAACTGTATAGTATTTATGAAGTGTGTAGTGTAATATTTCTACTATGGAGTGTGTAGGTGTAGCTTTTTAGCCCCAGTGGCAGTGTGGTTTAATGGATGGCAAAGTCTGAAGTTCTCTAATGATGGCTACACGTAGCAGATGTTCCCGAAGCAGGACTGCTGGTTACCGTATCGGTTAAATGTAGGTTGCCTGGTCTAATATAAAACTTAAGTATATAGGCTAGTGTGCAAAATTAACTTATAAATCAACATTGGGCATATTATCTCTTTTTGGACCAGTCCTATTACCTTACCTTGGTGGCAGCTAATCCCTAGTTTTTGCTTAAGTAAACGCACGCACACACGCAAACACACACATACACAATTAACCCGAATGTCTGATTTGTCAAGACCAAGCCCTGCCATGAGAACAAGACATTCATTTAAATATGTAACAATGACTGTTGTGACATTTATGGAGCGAACTACACTTATTTTAAAAGGCTGCAAATGTAAATTATGTCCCAAAGTAAAAGTAAGTAAGCAGGAACACCTTTTCCAGTCAACCTTTCACTGTCCTCATCATTAAAGTTACTCAGTTATACTGAAGCTTGAAAAAAAGCCACGGGCTCATTAAGCAGTTTTTCTAATTCAAGTCACAGTCTGCACACACTGAGCCTGTTTTTTTTCAGTTGGCAAATGCTGCAGCTCAGCTGCATTGGTCTTGTTTTTTGGCAAAGTCTTCTCTTCCCACAAACACGTACATGCAGAAAACCCATACTTTAGTCAGCAGACTCCCATAAGCCCCGATTGATAGCAGTATAAGACCAAAATCACAAAACTGTACAAATAACTACAGTTTTATGCAGGGAGAGGACTGAGAAAACATGTTATTGCTCTTATTGGCAGGTTTTCAACCACCCAGCCTTTCTGGAGCCTGTCAACATGTGGGTAAACAGAAATGTGGGCAACAGCTCCACCATGTGGACTCATAGAGCTCACTACATGTAAACTCAAACAGGTGGCAGGACACATATTGCAAACAGGCCTAGGGCTCAGTGCCACTTTTGTTTCAGGTCTATCCCATAAATCTATAATGTGTTCCACCATTTATAACAAAGATAAATCATCCAACATATGATTTTAAATTGTTGATTTTTAATAACTTGACAAACCACCACAGGTTCAACATCACACAGACAAAAGTTTGTTTTAGGTAAATCCGATGGTAAGACACCAACATTGACAAGATGATAGTAATAACAGCTGAGGCAAAATGGGAAAAAAAAAACACACGAGTGAGGACAGATCGAGACGGTCCAAGTCCGTGTCAGTACCAGTGCTTTGATAGTAGCCCTATCAAGAGTTCTGACAATAAATAGAAAACCAAATGTGGCTCTACATATATAGCCAAAACTTTCCAGTGGTTCTGCCAGTGGCTTTTCAGCACCCAACACTCCCAACAACACAAACACAAACACACACACACACACCATTATTAAAACAAGATTTCCACACAATAGAGGGAATACAGCCTCTCCGCCCCTCGTACGCTTGAAAATATGAACACACAAACACCAGTTAAAATATTATTAGTTAGAGTAGGTCATGGTCAAAACTTAAATTTAAACAAACTGGTCAGCAAGGTAGGAACAGGCGAGCAGTTTTAACCCTCTGTAACTGGTACATAAGCTGCTACATTCGAGCTTTAAGTCATTGTAAAAGAGAGGAGGAAAAAAAATCGGCCACGATAACCAACAGCTCAAAAGATTAGAGAACAGAGAGAGCGTATCTTTGATTCAAAACAGGTTGCATTGCCATGTCACAAACTGATGTAAAGGCAGTGACAGACGTGGGTTTTGGGACATTGACTAAGATGTTGCTATAGTTCCTCACCCTTTTTTTGGCCTGACAAGATTAAGCTTCACTACATAACCTGTGGCTGAGAGTGATGCATAACCACTATTGTATACACTATATTGTTGGCTGAAACTATCTTGTGGAGTCAACAAAAAGGTCTTAATTTACGTGTAAAGGTCCCTTGAAATGGCTTTAAATTAACTGGGGTTGTAGAGGGTTGGTAAATTTACAATTTTTTCCAAGGGAAGATAAGCTTGGGAATATGTTACATTGAAAACCATACATTTTAAAAATTAAATTATTGTGGTGGGGGAACTGCACATGAAAATGCAATACTATGTAGTTAAGCATGTTCGGTTAAAGTATGCCCATTTAATCAAATTAAAATCATGTACAGATCCTTTTATTTGCCAGCATCCCATTAAATAGGAATTCGGGGAAACCCCCTGCATGCAGAGGGCATTCTCCCATTACACTAAGTGTAAACACCGCTGTAGAGCCTTATTTATGTAATCTGGGTACCAGCTGCATCTGTTCTCATGGCAGTGATACAGATAACACAAATGTATTTTTCATTTCATGGGACCATGAAAGATGCATACCGGGTTTCAAACTTTTTTGCAGACCTGATACAAGTTCAAGCACTCATCTGTAGAACAGATCCCACAGTCCAGTTGCAGTCACACTTCTGTCACAGTGCACTGACCATCTGGACTATGTGAGCGGCGACTGAGTGCAGAGCTGGAGGGCCCGCCTCTTGGAGGCATCCTAGCCAGCTGGCTCTCTCTTAGCCTGTGTCTGATCTGTGGCATCGTTTCTGCTCTCCCTCTCTCGCACGGCCTTTCCTCCTCACTCTCACTGCTGCCGGATGCATACTCATACGTCTGTATCTCTTCTTCTCCTTCCACCACTTCACCCTCCGGCTGGCTGATTAGGAGCTGAGAGAAAGACTCCTCCACACTTAAGGGGGAGGGAGGACGGGGGATTGTAAGATGGCGTCCCAGGAGTATTGGAGGTCTAACAGGGGGAAGAGATGCCATTATCCCAAAGAATGAAGACTGCGATTGGCCATCAGTGTCTGATCCATCAGCTGAGCTGACACGTTCTGTTGCAGCTGGGGTGACAACCGGTACAGAAGAAACGGGGGCAGGTTCAGGGTCTAACCTCAGTCCTGCGACACCCTTCTTGGGGATATCTACAATGTCCCGCTTTATCTTGCGTCTTCGGCCATGCTCATTGCGGCGATATTGCACCATGTTCTCCATGTCGGCCACATAAAGAAACCCTGCAATCAGCATCTCTGTGCTCTTCCTGCCTTTTGCGAAGGCCTCCTCCAGTTCACGGCTGGTCCTTTCATCATACTGCCACCAGCCGTTGCGTCCCTCATAGTACCATGCATAGTCTCCACGGGAACCGCCACGGGTCCCTCCACTCCGGCTCACCCCTGCAGCTGCTGCTTTCAGTTCTTCAGGCAAGAGGAGAACCGGCCGCTCCAGGAAGTCCTCTGGAACTTCCTGTCGGCAGAGAGCACAGCGCTTGCTCTGCCAGGAGGCACCTTTCACACACAGGAAACAGAAGACATGGAGGCATGGGAGTCGTACAGGGTGGACGCAGCTCTGCAGGCAGATGGCACACTCAGGGGTGGTGGTGGTGGTGGTGGGATTGAAAGGGTCTGTAGCACAAGCATCTCCAATTTCCTCTATGAGCTTGGAGGGCGCCAGGGCATTCACGGAACAGTCCACTTCTCCATAGCCTGCCATACTAAAAAGTGAAACACAGCACTATCACAACAAATCTTGCCTGGCACACTTTACACTATATTACATAACTGTAAATTACTTTAATGTAATTAAAATATGAAATTTGGTGCAGTTCCCACTTGACATGCGCTGTTCTGTTGTTTTGGGAACGCCCTCATACAAACAGAACACAAAGTTATGGTTTCTTCAAATATAGATAATTGAAATCAAGTTTCCAAATAATGCTAGTTTAGGTAGACATTCCAACATTTGGACAACTTCATTACGAGTAATATCGAAGGCCTCGTTTCTGCTGTCTAACGGAGCAACTAACTTAACGTTGCTGTTATGTGTAGTCTATGGTGCTAACGTTAGCTTATGTGTTAGCTAGCTTATTACATTAAAAATAGGCAGTGACGTAAGAGGCATATCTTTTTAATGTGCAAGTAAAGCTATAACTACAATACTATAGTTAATGTCTAGTTAGCTAACGTTTACTTAGCTAGCTAACGTTTATTTGACAGCTGCTGTAGCATTACGTAGTGTAGTTAGCATGTTAGCTGTCAGCTATCCGGCTACATTAAACTTATCTGTTGGTTAACAGACTCACCTGAACACGGAGATAGCGTAGAAGCGACCTCAGCAGAAGCGCGGATGGAGAAATGTATAAAGCTGCATTTATTTATGAATATACAAGTAGTTAATGACGCGTTATTGTTCGGCCAAGCCCATCTGACTTCAGTGCTCCTGCTTGGATCAACCCCACAGCCGTCTGTTAAGAGATCTAGCTTTTCATTTACGGTCTATGGAACTAACTAGACATGTTCAGTGGATCTACGGGTACGTTATTACAGCCGCCCACAGTACTTAACGTGCGTACGGGTCTACGCATTCATGACGACATGAACGTAATGGGCAGACGCAAAAAAAAGGTAAGTTTCACTCACAACAAGGACAGCGTTTTGGAGTAAAAGATCTTGTTTAGAAGTAAAATGTTTTGCTTTAGTATTTATCTCATACTGTACAAAAGTCTATGTTTGATGTAAATGAATATTTGCGTTGTCATGTTTGTATCGCTAACTTTTGCAATTTTAAATATCCATACAAAATATTAAAAATCGTAATTCAGAATTGTTTATTTGTTTTTTTACATACAGTAGGCTATACCTTTATACATGTCTTTCAAACTAACATTTTTATGCTTATGTTCAGGGGTAGATCGAGGTCTGTTCTACAGGGAGGGTTTGACTTTATTTTTATCTGGACCTTGAGTCTGTAAATAAAGAAATATATGGCATAAGAAAAATGTCTTGTGTACATATATATATATATATATAT
>NC_048424.1:13253191-13309084 GCF_013103735.1 Etheostoma cragini
AAACGAACTTGGGTTCTGCAGCAGGACAATGATCCTAAACACACCACCAAGTCCACCACCGAATGGCTGAAGAAAAACAGAATGAAGACTTTGGAGTGGCCTAGCCAAAGTCCTGACCTGAATCCTATTGAGATGTTGTGGTATGACCTTAAAAAGGCCGTTCATGCTGGAAAACCCTCTAATGTAACTGAATTAGGACAATTCTGCAAAGATGAGTGGGCCAAAATTCCTCCAGGACGCTGTAAAAGCCTCATTGCACGTTATCGCAAACGCTTGGTTGCAGTTGTTGCTGCTAAGGGTGGCCCAACCAGTTTTCACCTTTAATAATAAACACCTTCATTTACAAACTGCATTTTGTGTTTACTTGTGTTGTCCTTGACCATTATTTAAATTGGTTTGATGTCCCGAAACACTTAAGTGTGACAAACATGCAAAGGAACAGGAAATGAGGAAGGGGGCAAACACTTTTTCACACCACTGTATCTCTGCAATATCAAAACTTCAATCTAACGGGCTCTCTTTTTAACTTATTAAAACCTACTTGGACTCTTTGGTCTCATTTTAATGACACACTTCCTGATTTCGGAAACATGTGAGCAAGGTTCACCGCCGTCACTCGGAGACCGCAGAAGTTGTCGGTTGCGTTTCTCCTGTCCACTCCTGTAGGACCGCATGCTCCTTTTCTGAACACATGGACCCCAACCTGTCCATTCCCCAACCTCACAGTGCACTATAAGCAGACGGATGATGAGAAAGATACTCACAGGTTGCAAGAGATAAAACGTAAGAGTGTATTCGACATCTTTTCTATGAGGAAACAGTTTTCAGAATTTCTCTCACCTTTGGGGACGCATTGCATAAGCTGCACGTCAGGCTTAAATCCAGTCGGGCAGGTGAGATGGCACTGACCCTGGAGTAAGTAAAGGTCTGCTCTACACCTCACACACATGTTCCTCCTCACACATACCTCACAGCCTGTAGAACACACTGAGACAGAGGGCCACAAACATAAGTCCCTGACTTCATGGACCTCATTTCATGCACTAAAACACACGCATGCTGTAGACAGCCTTCAGTAACATGCTGGACAGTGCCTCACCTGTGCATTCTCGCAGTACTGTGTTTGCCGTCAGCCCATATGGACAGCTATTCGCACATTTTCCCTGGAACAGGAAGTGACCCGGGTGACAATGTGTGCAGAAACTTTCACTGAAACAAGAAGCGCAGTCCACCTTGCACCCTGCAGGCCGATGGACATTAACTTAGCCACATTCTGGTACCTCTTATTCTCGCAACATGGACTTTAATCAGTTTGCTGTGTTCACAGTGGGTATTTTCAAGCCAACGTCACTTCATCACTCACATGTGCCCATTGGTACTTACTGGTGCAGGTGCTGATGTGTGGAGAGCGCCTACCATAGTAACCCCGGGGACAGGAGGACAGACAGGCGCCCCTCTGCCGCATCCCATCCAGCTCCAAGTGGAAGAACAGGCGAGGGATGCAGGCGAGACAGCCATTCAGAGCAGAGCATGTCGCACAACCTGCTGGACAGAGTCTGCTAACAGAGGAGCTACCTGTGGATAAAGGGATACAAGATGTGTGTGTGTGTGTGTGTGTGTGTGTGTGTGTGTGTAGGGGAAGTTATTGTGTTCCACAACAAAAAACACAAAGTGAGTTTTACATGTTTCTTTACTTGTGCAAATGAAATAGAATCAAATACTCAAAGCATTCTGCTCCATTTACAGTATGAGACTTTATAGGCAACTTGGTTTTGTTAGAGCAGGACAAATACAGAGCCAAGCCTATAAATTCATACTGTGCAAGTGGGTTAAATCAATGGAAATCTACGACCACATTGTTCCCTGAAAAAACACTTATCTCCATATGCAGTGTCTGTCTACTGTTTACTATCTCCCACTAGAAAAAGATAAGGAAGATGTCACATGAGCCATGTCTAGCAACAATATCAAGAGCGGTGGGGATGACAAGTTATGCATGATTCCTCACCTCTTGTGTTTTCAAGGCCTTTTGTAAGATTTATAAAGTGCAGAATCCAAATTATCAATGGTGTCCACATTGTCCTTCACCTTCAGTACGTCATCGATCCAGTCAGTGAAGACGCCTTTCATTACATCCCAAGTCACATGCTATACACTTAAAAAGATAAATGAATTTAAAAAAAAAAATCCGATAAAATTCCTTCAAATGGACCAATGTAGAGACTGCGGTCTGGGCGAGAGATCGGTTGAGCGCAGAGTTCGTCTTAATGTTTTCATGTAGAAAAATCCCATGTGTATTCCATGAGATCACTCAAGCCGGCTGAATGCCATGAAGAATGCAAACATAAGAGAAACCATCATAGAATAGTCACAACCCAGATTTCAGTTTGTGTAAGCTGCTGTGGGCTTGTCTCTGCTGTCTGCCCCCCCCCCGCCCCCCTTTCCCAATCTCCTCTCCTGTGTTACCCATCCTTTATGGCCCTCCTACTGAGCCATTATCCCATCAAACAGCGTAATAACAAGAAGTTATTTGGGCCCTTCATCCTCATCTGTTCACTCAGAATTTACACTAAAGCTTACAATTCTGTCTTTTTAAAGTCCCCTTCCACTCCAAAATGTATTCTGCTCATCGTTCCTTCACTCTTACTTTTGACCTTCACTTTGCAGAGCTTGACACCAAAATGCCGTTTTCAGATCAAGCTGCAGAAGGAGGAAAGTTTATCTGTGCTCACTTTACATCTGAGTATAAGATATGTATGTGCAAGCACCACTTTGGGACATAATAACTGGAAGCCAATAAGACGCGACTTACACAAGTGTGATGTAGAAATGTTTTGAGTACACATACTGATAATCGACTGAACAAAGTAGTTTTTTCCAGTACTTCATTTCTTTAAAAAAAAACTACTTTTTTTTTTTTTTTTAAATTGAGGAAGAAAAATTATGTATTTTTACACATTTTTAACAATGTAAAGGATTTTTCTCATAAGAAGCCCACTGACATTTATTTGAGCCGATTGATATAATTTGTATCAAATGACTTCTCCGTGCCATGTACAAGGTACCAACGCATTACTGCTTTCGATCTTGCACCAGAGTGGAGTTTGTTTAGAGGAGAGTGTAACACAACACGTACACAAACCTTTTTTCATACTTTCATCTTTTAATCATACACTATCTGCTCAGCCAAATAGCAGTTAGAGGGAGTCCGTGACCATAACAACAAAATATCTCCTGGTTTGGTTTCATTTAAAACAAAGCATGTAGAGGTTTTTAAGCATGTCATCACAAGATCAACACCAGCTTTTCAAAGTCACATTTATGGAATAGACAAAAGGAGGAAAAAAAAGCATCCACTGCGGAAAAGCTGCAGTTGCCATGTGCCCACGCTTTTTAGATGTAGTTCTCCAATTGAGCACATCATGTTCTCCATGAAGGTTGGATTCTGGGAATGAAAACCATAGATACAGAGTATGTTGACTACCTTCCAATCAGAAATAAAAACTAGAGCACTGGAGGTGTCAGAGAGGATCTGCGGTTCCCACAGAAATGCTGGAAGGCGATAAAAGCTGTAAGCTCCAGAGGATTTGTTGTTTGGCGGCCCAGTGTGTATTATCGCCTGTTTTGGGAACTCAGTGGTTCTCAAACTGAGTTGAACTCTCCAGTTTTCCCTTTCCTGGAATTGGTTCCCCTCTGCCATTTGGGATTCTTTGCTTGATCACACAATCCTTTTAGAGCCTGTCAAATCTTACGGAATCAAAATTTGGGTATGTTGCTTTTACTTATTTCAAAATTATTTGATCATATTGTTGTTAGACTAAAACAATTGTTTGCCTCCTCAGGGCAAAGACAAACAGAAGTAGAGACACACTTGAAACCATGTGCTCCTCATTAAGTAAAGAACAGCAAGTTAACATAATAACATCTGTGCCAAAATGGATTGCGGTGCTCTCATGGGCTTGCCTGGAAATATCTCAAAAGAGGAATCAGCAGGAGCTTTGCAGTGGGGATTTACACAGCAGATGATTTATCTGAGAGCACCGGAGCTAAAGGTTACACACTGCCAGACAGAGGAGCTGGCTGGCTTAAATCGTCGACAGGTGCTTCAACACAAAGACACAGGCGAGGCCCGACTTCTTATTTATTTTGATAGAGGAAAGAAAAGTGTTTCTCAAATCCCTCAAGGACGAGAGCAAATCTAGGGAGGACGATATAACAACGCCTCAAAGGATCCTCTGCATGTGCAGCCAGCTGCTACACCCAAACATCATCCATCAATGCGCATGCAGTCGAAACAATGTATGCAAACGTAAGAGGGCTCTGTCACCAGAACATAAGAATCAAGAAGAGAACAGCAGGTCAGGTGCCAGGGGTTTAGAGGTCGGAAGGGTGGGGCTCCACAAACGCAGTGACACCTCCACAAACTGACTGGGAACGTAAACATGAGCGTGGCTACGCTCACGGGGGTGCTAGATCAGATTCTTAAAGAAAATAAATGTTGGAGGAAAAGGAATCTCTTAACTGCCAACAAGAAAGAGGGGGGGGAAAGCAACTGATAAAGATGGAGGACAGCAAGCAAAGGAGCAAAAGAGCCAGGTGAATAATAGTGACACATTTACACAAATGCATGCACTGAAGTTGTACACGGCATTTTATTGTGGCTAAGACACTAAAAACAAGACAAATGTTGAACCAAGACTGGTGCTTAACCAGTCCGCTGTACTACAAACCAAAAACAGCTTTTAGGTCACCACCGGCATTCAAGGCTCTGCTTGAGGAGAACATGCACATAGTTTTATGGTTTATATTAAAAATCTAACAGATACCTTACAATTGAGATATTTAACCTCATAAGGTTGACCTGTGAGGGACCCTGCAGCGATAAGGTATGAGCAGGACAGAATCTCAGCACGCCGATAATCTATGTAGTGTGAAGAAGTGAGGAATTTGGGAGGAGGCTGAGCCTCCCCGCTCAGTGAAGAAGCTGTGAAGCATGCAGCTTGAAAACACCGTGACCGTGACGGATGATAGGAGAGAGAGCCAGGGCCCCGAGTGTCTGGAAGTACTAACTCTGAGATGTCCACAAGTTTGAGATCAAAGCTTAACACACTATGCTACCGCGTGTACAATATGCCACTTTCTAATGTGACGGCTGACCTAAAGCCTACAGCAGTCATGATATGAATAAAATGAGCACGCTGTTGTGTTTAGCATTGTACGTTTTTGGACTAAAAGGTCGACAATATATAAGCTATTCAAGATTCACAAAAATTTAAGTTTTTTTTTTAAACATTAAAAGCCTTATGACAGGAAAACAGATACACAAAGGAAAGAATAAAAAACACAAAAAAAGGGAGTTTCGAAAGAAAACTAATTCTAAATATTAAAAAAAAAAAAGGTTGCACTTCGCTGTCTTCACCCCCGTGCTTTTTTCAGCATTTCCTATAAAGAAAGAAAAAACCTCTGTAAGTCTATCACCACTAATACAATCAGTTTTAGTATAAAGCACTACTACATCTCATCAATAATATCAACACCAATTTGAGATATTATATAAACACAAAAAAAAAATTATGTGGTGCACCTCTACAAGACATAGGGCTGGGTATCATTTAAAACATGATAATATCAGTACCATTAAAGTGATACCAGTACCAACAGAGTACTACATTTGTAATAAACCTTCAGCTTTTTTTTGCGGTAGAGGGACAATCACATGTTGCATTACATTGAAGAATGTGTGTGATGATTGGCCGCGGGCAAATCAATACAAATAGTAATTTTTTTCTAAGGCTGGCTACAAAAAGGATCGAATGCAGGCATCGTGACTGGAGAAGTTTCAATACCACTAGGTACTGGGTAATTTCAGTGCCGTGGATGGCTTAAAAAAATGAAGTATGGAATACCAATAGCCAGTCCTGAGCAGACAACATGCTGTTACTAATTAAAAGGATCCCCACACTTTCTATGTGTTTTTAGACATTTTACAGGCTTATCTGGCTAACCTTTCTGATGCGCTTGCCTTTAAACAAACCTATATTCAGTCTCAGACCAGGTCTAAGAAAACTGCCAACTTCTGCAGCCTGTAATACAGAGATTTTAATGGTTTGTACCCATAAAGAATATTGGCAACAAGGTATCTTTGTTAACAAAAAACTAACAGAACATCTAAGAAACTCTCTGACTGAAAGGTGATTAAGAAACCTACTGTAGGTTAAGAAGTTGATTGTATTATTTCACTCAATTGTTATCACACACACACACACACACACACACACACACACACACACACACACACACACACACACACACACACACACACACACACAAGCAATGAGCAGTTACCAGTTCTGTGCCTTGCTCAAGGCCCCAGGAGGTGAACTGACACCTCTCCAGCTACCAGTCCACACTTTACGCTAAAACTAAACTCATAAAAACACCATAATCTGAAAAAGAAATCTAGCATGTGGGCTGCTTTAAAGTCATTAAGATATGGACCAATTTAAAAAAAATCAGACATTTCTTAATTGTGTTTTATGTACACCATGACATAAACATCCTGATTCAAGATCCCAGCTTTGTATGTTGGTTAGTTTTTACATTACAAACCGGGCCATCAGAAAACAAACTCTCTAAAATATGTTTCCTCAATTTTACATCAACAGGACGTATTTGTCTCATGCACCTTTCATTATTATTTGACTTTTTTTTTTTAACCAAACAATTAAACAGCTTACTCGATTGATATTAATTGTTTCAGCCCAACCAGTTCATTCAAACCTGTAATAGACATAAGACGCAGCTCGCGGTCTGTTTTTGTTTGAGTAATGTGTGTTTATGCGTGGCCATTTCAGACAACAGAGCAGTTTAATGTCGAATTGCATCTGAGACAACTGTTACAAGTAAGACACATAGTTAACTTAGCTTAGCACAATCCCTTTGAACTAACCTTGGAGACTGCTCTGAGATGTTGAGCTCGGATCGTTGCAGATTTCTCTTCAAAAGCTTTGGCCTTCGCCTCCTCAGCCAGGCTGCTCAAAAACAGCAGCGTGAGGAGTTCAATCTGGGAAAAAAGTAAGAAATTAGCTCTTTTATTTATATGATAAGCTCATATGTCAGTTACGCTAGTTAACGTTGGCCCAAAACAAAGCGAAGAGTCAGAACATTAGGAACGTTAGCTCGTCACTCGGGACTTAATTTCAGGACTAAATATACAAATAATAGCTGGCGTTACTTACCATTGCCTCCGACGTCGGCCTCACATTTATGTCACGCTTCGTTTTCGTTTTAATTATAGATTTCAATTTGGTCGCCTTCTTCAACATTTTGGCAAATATTCAGTGAAAAGCTCGACTTCACGCCGTCAAAAAGTTTGTTTACGTCTTCCAATCTCCCGCTTCTCATACTTCCGGTAAAGCTTCTTCTTCGTGCCATTTGTTTTTGCAATTACTGCCATCTACAGTTTCTAAGTAACACAATTTTAAATGTCGTGTTCAATGCATTACGGTTCAAAGCAAGGACAATAATTTGATTCAAACATTAAAACGCCGGAAGCAAATAAAAAAAGAGGATCTCTGCCTAGTTACTGTTCTTTTATTTAAAAACCTCTGCCAGCCAGACTGTAACTGTACAGTCTACGATAATGTCTTTTCACATCGGCTCACTGTGTTGTTTATGCTTCCATCTATCGGCTGCGTTGGGCAACTACATCAGCAAAACACCTGTCTCAAATCGCGCACTCCTGTACTCATACCAACTCACTTTTTGAGTACATAGTGCGCTCACATTCTCGACGTGTGGTCAGATCATAGACTGTATATTCACGGTATATGGGTCAGATGCACTGTATAGAGTACCCGGATGGTGTATGTTGGATTCATAACGGTCAGAAAGTTGAGTGGGAAAGGGCGGAACTAACGAAAGTACAAACATCTGCAGTGCCCCAGAACTGGGGTCGCCTGTCCTCATTGCCCCATTATGCCAGGATGTGGCGGTTTTGGAACCCCCCTCAGTGGTGCAGCTTCCGCAGCATCCACTCTAAAACAGAGGCATGTGGATGTCGCGGAGGCCCTCAAAGAGCTCCAAAAATGGAGCAGTTGTTTGAGCAGGAGATGATGAAGAGGGAGGAGAAGGCAAGAGGAAGCCCGAGAGGAGAGAAAGGAGAGGCGGCATCGTGAGGCAGTGGAGAGAGATGAACGACATTTTATGAGATGAGGGAGAGGGATGAGAGGAGAGAGATGCAGGTGAGGGAGAGAGAGGAGAGACAGGGATAAGGGAGGATTGTTACCTGTCTGTGTTGGAAAAACTGTTGAATAAATAAAATAACTATCTGATCTGTCTGTTATTACTCTAAATATGTAGGCAGCTGAATAGTATTGATGTCAGCCATGGTACACAATATACTTCCACAATGCACTCATGGAAGGGAAAGTCTTTTTTTCTAGCACATGGGTAAATGGAAAGGATGAGACTTGCTCATATATACAGTAAAGAAAATCCTTTTGACTATCACGACATTTATACTAAATTAAGAAAACACATGCATTTGGATTGCTTAAATGTTTTTAAAAATCATATTACAAAAGAACAGCAGAACAAGAACAGCAGAAGAACAATACATTTATAATAATCACATGGAATAACCGTGGTCTGGTACAATGCACATCATTGTGGCTGTCCTCTGCTCCACAGACAGGGAGGAGGGTACCTTTGCTGGTAGGACAGGGCTGTGTTTTAAAAACCCTCAAATCATGACCCGGGGAAGCCAATAAACACATCAATAAACTTTGCTGGGAAATTTTGCCTGAAATTGAACAGAATAAAAAGTCACATGGACGTGGCAGCCGTCAATGCTGCAAATAACCCAGAAGGCTGCTGACCCGGCCAACCGCGCAAAGCCTGCGCCAACACGAGGCAGGTTCTCCTCTGTTGCAAGGCAAACGACCAGGGGGAGGAGAGAGAGGACTTTCCTGCTGGTCTTGTGAACAGCATGGTGCACAGTGGCCCGGTGCATAGCAAAGGCCGTTGCTACAACGCGGTAGGAGTTGTAGGAGGTACCACTGAATAGCCAAAAGAGGAAGACGAGGGCCTCAACGATGGGCCCCTAGCCATGGTAACACGCCGTGCCGAGGATGGCCATCAGACCAATGATGGATCCTCTGGAAGTTTAAGTCCACCCTTGTGTCACTTTTGCCATCAAAATACAGTGCGAGCAATGGCACCGTGTTGTTCGGCTGGCAGTACTGCCTGGGGTGTGAAGCCTGTAGAAATGATAACAAGGACCGTCTTTTAAAATGAAATTCTACTGAACGTATTTAATGTTATGTGTTATCTTTAGCTTTGAATGACTGTAGCAAGCATACATGAAATGAAAATTGAATAGAACAATAGGATCTATTTAAATGTCTATTGGGTTGCCTCTGCTTTCACTCTTGTATTGTCACTGTAATAATATATTAATCATTAAGCCATTTATCAAGCAAAAATAACTACCTAGTTACAGTTTCTGAAATGTGAAATCCACACTGAGCCTGTGCTAGCTACAGCAGCTCAAAACAAATACATTAAGTAAGCTATGAGAAATAGAAAAAATGGAATTAGTTATGATAATAAAAGTAATAAATCAAACATTTACACAAACACCCGTATATAAACATATAATATGACTATTCTTCATGGTAACATATGTGTCAGTCGGACACAATTGTAATTGCTCCACTTTTTTGCTGAAAGAACTCAATGGCTATGTTTGGATATTTAACATTTTTTATTTTGGAGTAAAAGTATGAATATCAACTTACCGGCATGTTTTCCGCTAAAAGGAGTCAGACAATACGACGGCGTCGTCGCAATCCTCGTAAAAAAGGGGGCAGATACAGGCAACAATAAACGAACAAAGCAGAAAATCATAAGATGTATTTTCGCGGCATCAATTAGTGGCGGGAACTTTCTGTTTGGGTGCAATCATAAACATCACGTTAACAGAAGAAGAAGAAGGAGGAATGAGCTGTTGTGATCGTCATTTCCGGTAAGTACATCAAGGAAGTGCGCGATTTGAGGACATTCCTCTACGCACTATGCAAGTAAGTACGTAGTGTACAAAGTGCACTTCGGTTAGTGCACTAACTGAAGGACGCGGTTTGCGACAACCTTCTTTCTTTATCCGGGTCCGCGGACAGTAATGGCGTCCGCCATTGAGACAGCAGTCGGCATGAGCAAAATGCTGCAATTCATGAAACTTATCGGACAGCTCAAAGTAAGACTTCTCTTTCTGCTGATTTGGTCCCAGGTCAAAGAAAGAACAACACATTATCTTTAGTGCATTAAGGCTCAATCTGTAGCTGGTGCTGCTGCAGTGAGGCTATCTTTTTACACACACACACACACACACACACAAAAACAACAACAATCACTGTCAGTGGTTTTTCACACATGGTAACAATTTAATGTTGATCTGACCTACAGTGCAAAACCTAACGAAATTCAGTTCACTGTCATAAAAGACTAAGAAAACATGGAACTATACACTTCCCCAAAGCTACAGCCAGTGAATGATTCGTTAAAAAATGTCTTTATAAAACGTGCGGTCAAACCAAAAAATGTCAGTACTTGTATGCAGTGAAGTTCAGTATTTGCAAACACTAACTGTCTCACTAAGCTGGTTAAAAAAAAGAAGAAGTCACAAGACAAATTTTGAGGTTTTTCCTCTCCCTCTTCTGTGCCACTGATTGATCTGTGCCTTGTGGTTGCCGTTACCTGCAGAGGGTCCCACGGACCGGCTGGGTGTACAGGAACGTGAAGAAACCAGAGAGTGTATCAGACCACATGTACCGCATGGCCATGATGTCCCTGACCATCACAGACCCCACAGTGGACAAGGACAGGTACTACTAACCACTACATTCACACAGCTTGCACCCATGCCTGGAAGAAACGTCCATGGATTAAAAAGAGAAATATCTACTGACACGTAGAAACGTATTCCGCTGTTCTTTTAATTTCACCCTTCTCCCAAACTAATGAAATAAATGGAGCTAGTTATTGTTATTCAAACAAACATACATATGCATCACATTTTCATGTTGCAGCATTAGTCCAAATATTTTGTTGCAAAAATGATTAACAAAATGTTCTCACTGTCTTTTAGATGTATAAAGCTGGCTCTGGTTCACGACATGGCAGAGTGCATTGTGGGAGATATCGCTCCATCAGACAACATCAGTAAAGCAGAGAAACACAGGCGAGAAGAGGCAAGTGACCAGTTACATCACTGTGAATCTAAACAACATAGACTCTGTTTCCTCTAAGTAAATGATGATGGTGGTTTTATATGTGTGTGTATGTATATATATATATAAATAATTTCTCCGTCTCGCCACTCTCTCAGGAGGCGATGAAGCATCTATCAGCTCTTCTGCCGGAGGGACTCAAAAAGGAGATTTATGGACTCTGGGAGGTATGCCTCTGGTTTGTTTGTAGCTTATTGATGATACTTGAATGTATCTAAAAGCAGGCTGTCATGCCCCTTAATAAAATGTATACCAGAATATCTTTGTGGAAAGGCATTTGTTTTATCTGCAGGAATATGAAACCCAGAGCAGCCCGGAGGCCAGGTTGGTGAAAGAGTTCGACCTCCTGGAGATGATCCTGCAGGCTCATGAGTATGAGGAGCTAGAGGGAACGCCGGGAAGACTGCAGGAGTTCTTTGACTCCACCAACGGTGAGTCGTCGTCTTCTTCGTGTCAGATGTTTCTCTCTTCTTCACTAGAACACATCACTTAAAGGAGAATTCTCGTCAATTCCAACACGTAGCTCTGTTTGTAAATGTGGAGTGGCGTCAGTTGAAAGAAAAACATACACACCGTGCTATCGTCCTGCTATAGTTAGCACCCAACAGGGCTAAACAGGGCAAGTTCTAAACATGTCTTTATCCTCATAACATGTTCAAAATGTAATTAAAAGTACCTTCCCATGTGAAGTGATTCCTTCCAAGTCAACACAGTGAATCTGACTGCTGTAGATGTGAAAGAAATGCAATAAAGTTGTGCTAATTCAGATGGGTTTAGTTCCTGTGTTGAGCGGCAGTTAGAGAGCTTAGGGAGCGTCTAAAACTACAACACAGAAAAGAGATGAAACAAAAATATGTAGGCTATCAATTAAATGATTAAATGAGGTAGTGTCTTCAAACTTACCTCAATTATAACTTGTCTCCTGGTAGTTGTACTAATGCACTTATTTAAAAAAAACAATCATACGCTTAATTTTGAAAATATTTTGGTATGTCCTTTCTGTGTTGTAGTTTGTAGACAGTTCCAAAGCACTCCTCGCAGTATCAACACCTGAACTAAACTTATTCACAACTTTTCATGCATACCTGTCTCATCTACAGTAATCCGATTAACTGTGTTCATTGGGAAGGAATTACTTCACATGGGTAGGCACTTTTAATGACCTTTTGAACATGTTTGGAGGCTAAAAACATGTACAACATACAAACAACAGACCTACGTGTTGAAATCAATTGGAATTGCAGAGCTCCTATGGATTGTTGCTCCAATGAGTTAGTCGACTTAAAAAAAATAAATTGAAAAATGTGTGTTAACTCCTTTTGAAGTAAGTCTCCTTTACTTGCATTATTTATCATCTCTCAGGTCGTTTCCACCATCCAGATGTGCTCCAGCTGCTCAGCTCTTTAAATGAAGAGAGAGGTTGTAAATTGACTAAAACGGATGAAACAAAGAATCATGGCCACTCGCAGACGACGGGTGCATCACCTTCACAGCCACGGAAGACTTGACTGTAACACACACACACGCACACACGCCTCCTTAGTGGAGGGACTGTAACACAATATGTGTGTAACGGGATGCACAAACACAACCCGGGAACACAACCCAGTGGAAAACCCTCTTCTGCATCTCCCTTCATTTTTAAACCATTTGCTGCAGTAGAACTGTGAACGATGACACGTGGATATCTTCTATGTGCATGCAGCTGTTTTGGTCCATTAAGTTGAATCCATACTGTCGGAAAGTACAGTACCACTCTCTATAATAAATACATTCTGACGACTACTTATACAAATACTGCCAGATAATATGCACACGCTATAAGGTCAAAGTGCAATGACATGTCTTAAACCCTATATAATTTCTCAGATGTTACATTATCACATTCATTGCAAATGTGACCTCTCTTATGGTTAGTTACTTGATAAACTGTTTATTTGAACTGCTAATAGTAGAGAGAAATCATTCAACTAGGCGCACATTGTATTTCTTTTACCAAGCTTTATTGTAGGTTTTCAACCTATTGACTGATACATTTTGACATGTCATATATATACACACACACACACACGTATATTATCTGGCAGATATTACATAATAGGGTTATGAGTCTAACAATGGTGCTTGACAATAATAATAATAATGTAAATTACAATTACTATCAGCAAAAAAGTGTTAATGCAATTTCTGATGCAGTCTAAAGTATTGGTGTGAAATGAATCGTATGAATATGTTAAACAGTTATTTTATTTGGATGTCACAGCTTGTTTTAGTAGTAATCTTTGTCAAAGTCTTAACTGCTGAGTTCAGTTTGATTTCAACACATTGTACAAAAGTAAAACCTAATGGAATTCATTTCCCAATGACATAACATGCATGACCTTAGTTATATGGTGAAACATCAGACCTGACAACATTTTCTTGCTATGCAAGATTTTTTAGTACTTGAATGTTGACATGAATTTTATTAAAAGTAGTGCTGTCAGTTAAAGGCAACCTCATTTTAACAGCGTCAATTTTTTTTAATCGTGACATTTTAAGGTTCTTTTTGGCCTATCAGACTTTTTTTCCCCTCCACATGCTGTTGAAACTAGTACTGTTATAAAAACACGCCGCACACTTGTTTGGGCTTGCGAGCCGGCCAGAGTAGTAACGTTACGTTTTGAGTGGATGGCGAGCGTGAGACGCCAAAATGAACAGCAATAAGATTCTGGATGGAAAGTTGCCAAATGGTTCCGCTGACCAGACCAAAGGGATCTGTGTGTTTTGTCGTTGAACTGTGCTATCATCGCAGCACGTCCAGTCTGACACACTGCTGATGCCAGTATATATTTTTTTCCACCCTTCTATTGATGGACAGGGTTACATTGTGTGAGAGATTATTTGCTGCAAGTGGGAATGTCACGTGTGAAATTGAACACTACAGTAGGCTATATGTTAAAGGTTGTTTCCAATAAAAAAAAAAACATTTGCACAAAGCGAGCCGATCCACTGTTCCATGTTAAGAGAATCAAAATGAGAGAATAGATTAAAATGTGCGATTGTGATTAATTATGAGTTAACTATGACAATGTAATTAAACATTTTAATAGTTTTACAGCACTAATTAAAATACATTTCATGGACAGACTGCATAAAACATGAAATGATCCGCGAAGTCTTATCAAACCAAACAAAGAACATTAAATCGTATACACATGAAATACAATATAAGAAACAATACATTATATATTGAAAAACAGAACTTTGACAAACAGTCACTTTGATGGCAAAGTTATGCAGTGGCCATAGAGGCCATACTTGAAAAGATTAAAAGAAAAAGGGATTTTACACTAAATTTAAACAAGATTTTTTTTAATGTTTTGTGGCACCAACCTTTTCATAATGTAAGCAGTAAAATGTGTTATTTTTCAGCAATAGACAGGTTAGTTCTGGACCAGAAGAGTAAAAAAAAAAAATGAAATCACATCCCATTTTGCAAAGCAAGCAGCAGTACGATGATGAATTAATGTTATACTGTGCATTCAGCCTTGACATTCTCTTGACCATTTTAGTGTAACATTCCATTAAACCTGTGCAGATCCAGCACTTATGTGAGGTACGGCAGTTCACACAAGGTTAAAAACATCGGAACTTTTAAAAATAAATATGCCCAGTTTATAATGCTGGAAGATGTTTGCACCCAACAGTGCACACAATTGTTTTCGTTATTTCCAGCATACGACATATTTGTCCAAAGTGATTTATCCCATTTTGCGCACATGGCAAATACAGTGATTAATTTCTTCTAGTGGGACTGCACGGACATAAAATATTCATGACATAAATGTATTCCAGCATTCAAATAGGGTCCGACCCTGTCAGCAGCACCAAATGTGTACAACAGTCAGCTGGGTTTTAAAAAAAAGTAGCATGAGTGACTGCCCACAAAAGATCGTTTTAGGTGCCATAACAAAATCTTAAGATCTTAGTGTAAAACCATTAATACAAGTTTAAAATTAATCTTTCCCCCAGGACACATCAACATGGGCTATATGTACATTTTCTTTAAATGTTTTAGTAAAATGTACAAGGTAGTTAAATGTAGCATGACGTGTATTTTTAATACCAAACACCTATTTCTAATAAAAACCTAGAAATGTAGTTTTTGGTATGAACGTTCTAGTGATGCAGAGTTATGATACTGTACCAACATGGCTGTTTTCCACTTATGTTGAATTTACACAACAATCTTTTCCAGGCATCAATAACCCTCTTATTTTGTGTCTGAGGAATTTCAGCTGTGAATTGACAGTTTTCCACTCGTGTTGAGAGGGTGAGTAGACGAGCCAAACCATGAACCGCTCAACTTAAGTGACCGCAGAAATTCAGGGTTTTTGTTTTTGTCTGGAATCTGTGCTTCCTCAGTGTTTTAACTAAGGCTTAGCTGCGTCTCCGCTTCAACCCCATGTGATCAACGTCTGTGGTTCCACATGGTGTGGAGGTCACCTGAGGCAGGTGACAGTTGTTGCCTCATTGGTTAAATCCACGACACTGAAAAAAAGTCCTTCAACAAAAAGATCAACAAGCTCTGATCTCTTGGTAACATTCATAAAATGATCTAGGTTGTCGACAGATTCTTCCTTTAAACCTAGTTTAATTATAATAATCTGAAAGGCTCACTGTTTATCAGCCCTCTACCAGGTAGGTGTGCTTTTGACGTCAGCTGTCTTGATCTTTCAAAATAAAAAGGTAGACAACTGCCGCTTTAGAATATTTTGAGTAAATTTGGGCCAAACAAGAAATTATATTAGTTTTTTATTAAGTCTAGGCATTTAGGGTTTTGCAGGAAATTCCATGCAAGTGTTAGGAGATTTACATTGCAAACATGATTTGCAAAAGCATCTTAACACGTGTGATCAAATAAAAGTATTGTGTAACATTTCAGTCAGAGCATTGAGAAGTTATGTGACAAAGTGCTGCAACACAGCCGTTCCTGGTTTAAGTCCCGCCTCACCGTGTGGACGCAGCTCTAACACGGCCTCTCAGAGCTGTCCGTCAAGTTGTTAGTGGGCGTGTCCTGAGAGCTGGCATTTGCTGCGGAGGAGAGGACTTCCTCAAAGCTGCCTGCGGTCCCTGTAGCGCCAACCTTTGTCTATGGAAAATGCAGAAACATTGTATCAATATAAGATGTGCTGTCATCACTGAATAGTTAATTTCTCCCTCTTCACATGGCCACAGCACACAGAATAGGCTCAGGGTGGCAGACTTCTACCAAAACCTCCACGATGACACATTGCCAGTGAGCACCTGAGGATGAAAAGTGATGTTTCATTTAAAGATGAAATGTAAACTTTTCAGGTAACTTGTTTAAACAGCTTTTGTGTAAACATAGTCCTCCAGCTTTGAACTTAGCCAGTGTTTGAGAGTTGTTTTTTTAAATTATGAACTTTAGAGGTTATCCATGCAATGGCATTCAAACTGAAAGTCGCCAAACAAGACAGAAGTCTGCAGCAATTAAAATAAATCAGATGGTCTTTTCAGTGGCTAATGCAAAGTACAGACAAAAGATGGAAGTCTCCCACAGCTAAGACAGGATCAGTGTGAATATAAATAACCAACTACAAGAGTCACCTGCCAATTACACCCAGATTATAGTCTCTGCTTCACTGACATTTTATAACATTCAGAGGTAGCAACACAGCGTACGACTTTCGATCATAAAACATGGTTGACATGACAGAAGACGTACGGCACTCTTTAAGCAAGAATTTGGATTTATAAAAAGCAAGTTTGAAGGGAAAATGTGCGGTCCTCCACGGACACTCTGACCCGGGCTTACGCACAGAAACGGGTGAAATGAAAAACAGCGACACCAACACATGGATGAAACAAGTAAAACGGTGTGAATCCAAGGCCATTGTGTAAAACAAATTAAAATTTGCCCTTTATTGCGGTTATGAAGAATTCCCAATGACATTCTTGCAATTAATATTCTACACAAACACCCGTTTGATCCATCTGGTAAAAAACAGAGGGCCAGCTCCGGCGTTGCGTGGCAGAAACACTTTCTCTGTAGCGCTAGGCGTTTTTTGCATCAACCTTAATATCGGACCATTTCTTATAATTTGGGCCTCCAAGGCTGTGGCTCTTAACAGCTTTTTTTGTTATTAGTAATGCCCACACTGTGCCCGCCGAACGTAGAACTTGAGCAAAAGTCCTTTGCTTTTTTTTCCCTCTGCGCGCGTGATGCCGCTATGGATGAATATTAAGTTGGGTCATTTCACTGACTATGGAAAAAAAGGGCAATTATGGGCGTGACATGAAGCCGCCAAACCTGAGCCACATTTACAGTTGATTGGGATTTATTAAGGGAATCCGGCGTAGGACCTGCATGTGCACTGTTTCATACATCCAACAATCTCTGTGCGTACTAACATTCTATGTTTCGTCTGTACGCCACGCAAAATTAATGCACTGTTAATCAATTAGATGGCATGCAGTTGCAGTATATTAAATATGCGTGTTTCTTTCATTCCGGGTAATTTGTGGTGGTTCAGAAATATGATGTCTAATATGACATGTCTAATGCCTTACAATAAGTGACACTATCCAGAAGCAAAATTGTGTTACAGCTGATCAATACACTGTATCAGAGACGGTTTTTGACTGAATATTACATGAGAAAATACCAATGAAGAAAAAAGAATTCTATTTCCAAAATATTCATTTATGTCAACAGTGTGTACTTTCTGGTGGTATGATATAATAAACATAACTGTCCAATAAACAGGCATAGTGGTCATACTATAATAAAAGCAGGAGTGGCAAATTTAGTAGGCTATTCTAAAATTGGTAAGCGGCAATTGTTGAACTGGGCTGGGGGCCGTGAATGTGCGCGTGCAAATCATAGATGTATAAAAAAAGATTTGTGTAGATTCAACCACTTCATAAACCTGTCACGTGGTGCGGACGGGCAGCAAGGCGCTGGATGTCATCCATGCCGTCATTTGTCTAAAACGATACAAGTCTCGATGCACGCTTCACGGAGAACTTTCGGGATTTTTTGCCACATGCTTCGAAGCCTCGGCACAGAACTTATCACTACTTAAATCTGCACACTGTTTACCTTGATGGTGGACACCGTAGTCTCGACTTTCTCCTCAAAGGACTTGAAGCTGGGAGAGTTTCTGTAAAGAAAAGAAAGACATTCCACTTTTTTTAACTGCACAAAACAATTTGCTGAACTATTTTCCATAACAATAAGATGGGTAAAGTAACTAATGTCCTTACTGCTAAAAAATTATGTATTACAATGATTATCTATGCATTGATTAAACAAGGTTATAGAGGGAATTAAAGATTAGAAAAACAAACAAACTCTCCCTCACACAAAAGCAAGCCGTTTGTTTACCTCATGGTGGGCATGCTCATAGAGTGTCTGATGGAGTAGCTTTCCCAGAGAGCGTGGTGAGAGAGGAGTTAATGATTAGCACAGGAAACACACACACACGCACACACATACAATTCAAATTGCTTAAAAAAAAATGTATGACTGCATTGTCTTAACTCAGTTTTAGCCTGTATTGGCTTAAATGTTTAGCACTTTCCCGCAACTGGGAAAGTTCATGACAACTTGTTCACATGATTCACCGACACAATTGGTTTTTGCTTATCAGAGACCAAAATCAATTAGATGGGATTCTAATCTGAGCGGAGAGTCCAGCATGGAAGTAGCATGTTCTCAGCTGACCATTTGGAGTCCGCACTGTAACAACCTATTAGAACTATCAGGAGACTTGACTGAGCTCTATTGAGTTAAGGTTTCTGACTGAGGAGCAGCTAATGTGACATAATCAGCTGTGTAATCCTTACCCTATAGAGTTGGACCTTGGGAAGCGTGGAGGAAGACAGAAAACATTTTGAAGATACATTGACAGTGCTTGAATACTTCAGTCAGACTCTTTCACTTTAGTAGAACATTTATGCTATTAATAAACAATGGCACTATGAAAGGGAAACTGACATCTCTTATCTGTTAGGGGAAGTAAACTATACCATGGACACCTGGGGAACTAGATTGTTCTAACTAATAGTTTCTCACTTGTAAACAGATTTGCTAACTAAATACAAATGTTCTACTAAAGCTAATCATAAACGTACAAAAACACAATCTTATCCACACTTGCACTTAAAACACACACACACACACACACACACACACACACACACACACACAAAAGAGAAATGTGACACACTTGACAGTGTTTGAAGACAGACTGTCCAAAGAGATTTTCACTTCACAAAAATTACAATTATTTACATAGATATACAGTGTGTATGCTACTCTTGATTTATGCTGTATCCATCGAAAATGAGGCTTCACTTTGATAATCACTTTGAACAGGGTTAAATATTTGATATGACAAGTGACATGCAAGAATACAGTCCAAAACACGTCCACAGCACAAAAGAGAATACAAACATGCGTACTGTGTGGTGCACACAAACCAAAACCTATGCACACCATTAGCAAAAAACCACAGGACCATACCTCCGAGGGAACAGTAACTCTAGACCAGCCACGCTGGAATGACCAAAAGAGAATGCATGGTTTCCTTTCTGCACTTCATATTCCAAAAACATAAGCTTTAGAATCAAAATTAGTTTTTTTTTATAGATATAGATTTTACACAGTAACTTTACACAGTAAGTTAAATTCAACCTGCATTCTGCTTAGATGAACTGACATAAATTGTAATTTGACAGGTTTGTTCCCTGACCTTCCACAGCTTTCCTTGTACGTGCATTTATTCACACCAGCCCACATCTCCAGCTTTCTTTAGTCATCATACACACAAATGCTCTATTTATTTCACAAACAGCAATGCAGGCGGACTCACAAACACACACACACACACACTTGTGTTGACGTTTAGTTTCTCAAACAGAGCAGCACAGAGTGACAGAGAGAAAAAGAGACAGAAGAACACAAAGTGACTTCAAGGCAGACAGACAGAGCCTCTGGCCCTTCAGCTCCCACAGAAAGCAGCTTAATGTGGGCTTACATAATCTGAATTTCGCCTGAGCCGGATAGAGCAAAGAGTCAAAATTCTGCTCCCTGAGAGACGGGGGATGGATGGCACAGAACAAAAGACACTGGGACTCATGCCATGTGGACACAGAGGACAATGTGTCCAGCTGGGTGCAAGCGTCAACAGATCAACAAAATTCAGTGGGGTCCACACCGGGGCTGCACAATTCATCGAATTTTAATTACGATCACGATTTTGGCATCCCACGATCAAATTTGCGTGATCGAGCAATATTTTAAATGCATCATTCCGTTCATAGGACACTGCGGGTTGTTTTGCAAAGCCAATCTACCGCTCTGTAAACCACTGTCTGATCATGTTCCAGTCAGAGTTGTTCCCTGCACCGCACAGCTTAGTTTCTAGATGTAATATGTCACAGGGGATAGAGTAACGTGAAAAATTTCACAAAAGATAGCAGTCGGTCCTACGTCACTCCCAAGGTTTACCAGTAAACACAACATTTTTCCCGTCTGTGTTGCTTTTCAGCAGTGACCAGTGCTAGTTAGCGTCGGTTAGCTCACAGAGATCTAGGGTGCTAGTTAGCGTTTGTTAGCTCACAGGGCTCTAGGGTGCGACTCATTTTTTTCCTAGGTTGCACCCGTGCACCTAACTTCCTTGCATCCGCTGCCTCTCCACAAAACAAAGCAATGCTGTTGATTTTGATATGGTTTAATTTTGCGTTACATGACCCATTTCTTCTGTAAATCCGTGCCTGTGTTTGGATCTCTCCTCTTACTCTCCGCGCAGCCCTGTCCCCATTCACTCACACACAGCTCCCCAGCAACATGGAGACACAGCGGGGACAGCACCGGTCCACACTTCTGACAATTGTCCTCGGTTTAATTGTTATTAACACAGATGTATATTGTTAACCATGAGACGCAAACCTGTATTTGTACCAGTGTTTCCGCTGGTAACTCTGCTATTGCGGCCACCACGGCGAAAAACACTGAAGAAGTTATTGCATGCAACTAACTTCAGTTCATAGAGTATTAGCGTGTGAGACGGAGCCTGCTGGACCTGGGCAATAGATATGACCCATGGCCAGAATATTATAGTTGCAGTGACAATACAGACATTTCATACACACAACTGTAACTCTGCTGACCCGCCATCGACCCGTGCTGGACCCATTCATAATGAGTCAGCTGTCACTCTGTAAGTAGCATACGTCCATTGCACTCATTTTTTTCTAGCTCTTTTAATCAATTATTGTTGAAAACAAGTGAAGTAGCTTTCTCAGAGAAACTTTAGTTTTTTAATTTTTTATATATCCTAAGCTATTTATTTCAGATCATTTTCATGTACGTGTGTTGCAGCTGTATGTATGTACGTACAACATACAACTTCAAAATAAGAGGAACGTAGCACTATATGGATGTGAAAGCAGTTATAAATAGCCTATGTGACAATAAAATTAGTTTTGGTTACAATCAACAAATCGTGGTAATTAATCGTGATCTCCATATTTATCAACATAATTGTGATTAACATTTTGGCCATACTATTTGCATCATTATAAACACAGAAAATTCTTCTTGAAGATATGGCATCATTATGTACCTCATGTCCCCGAACTTCCTGGTGATGGCGCTGCCCAGTGTGCTGAAGGCGGCTGATGTTTTCTGTCCTGCTGTGGACAGCGTCTCGGATGTCTTCTTATAGCTAAGACATAAAAGGGGTCCATTCAGAATGTTTCTCCTGCACATACTGCGCTGAATTCACACTCATGCATGAACTAACACAACATTGTTAAACACAGATGTATTCATATGCATATAATGGTGACAAGCAAAAACGCATAAACACACATATACACAACAGCCTGGCCTTTGAACCTTTTTCCACTGTTTACATTTGCATCGTAGCTTGCTTACATCCACGCTCAGTTTCTCTGGGATCTCTCACTCCTGTGGCCACACTGGTTCATTATAGATGAGTACGACAACTGTGTGTGTGTAAAGTGATCTTCAGGTTGAAGTGTAACTGGATAGGAAGTGAGGCCTCTGGAGACTATCCCCTTGCTCTTCTCTGTCTCTTGGTGTCTGAGTAAGAGCTCATAGCTGATGGTCAAATTAGGAAATTGCTAATCTGCACATGAACGCAAAAAAAGAAAGAAATAATAATACAGTGAAAAATTATCGGGACATTGTGTCATGAGGTCAACGGTAGCCTTTAACACGGTGTGGCCATTTGATGTGTTTTTAAATCAGGTTTATGATGTCTGTTACAGCAAGCGAAATAAAGATAACAAACAGACATGCTGTGCAGCTGAAGACTGTCTTTTTAATTGGGTTTCTGATATCTGTGGTTTATAACAGACACTCAGTTTGGAGTATGGTTTTACTTACTGTAAAAAAAAAAAAAATACTTTGTGTGTGTGTGTGTGTGTGTGTGTGTGTAGGTCTTGTTAAAAGCATCTATTATGATACATAAAAATAAAAAAGCCATTCTGTCGAGTGATGTGGACACAAGCGCCCGCTTTCTCCCCTCCACTCTAACACTTCAAACTGCAACACTTTCAGCTGTCTGACAAACACACACATTAACTTACGCCGTGGAGGTCTGCATGTCATGCCAGCCTCTACTCAGGTTGTTCCTGAGCTCGTACAGAGAACTTGCGCCCAGTTTCTGTTTGAGCTCTGCGTGCTGCTTCTCTTTGGACAACAAAACCTGCTTCAACGTACTTATCTCCTCCTCTAGCTGGACATAAACAAAAAGACAAAGCGTTACTACCTGTCATACTGTCCTATGACTATCAACAATATCCCCACTATCAACACTTCTTGTTCTTTCTGAGTATGTGCATGTGTGAACATACTTTAGCTAACTCTTGCTGAATCTCCTCTCTCTCCGCCTCCGTCATGATGGAGTTGTTTAGGTTGACGTCTGAGGCCATATCTTCATCAGCCTCTCTCAATGGCTCAGAGTCCAGGAAACCTTGAACACACACACACACACACACACACACACACACACACACACACACACACACACAGAATACATTGAATATAAAAATAAAAAAAGACAACCAGCTCAACTTCTGTGTGATGGCAATGAAACCGAGCTAATGTGGAATAGGCACAGCAAAAAGGCCACCTCTTATCCTAGTAGTACATTCATTGATGTGGTGCTGTTTTGAAATATTCAGATTCTGCATAGAATATTAAGAGTAAAACAAAGTGCACATCTTAACAGATACCAAATTAACAGGCAATAATGTCCACAAGTCAGAATATTGCTAAAGTCACAAATAAAATTTCACAACATGACAATGAAACAATTTAAAGTGGCACACCCCTAAAATGGATGAACTTTTTATGAATTGCTTTGAACAAATGTGTATGAATTGCATATAATGCATTTCCTATTGGTTTCAATGAAGAGTTAAACTGTCTTGTTCTTTAAATTCAACATCAAAGACAATAGCAAATGGTTCTGACCTTTCTGTTTTGTTTCTCTTGCTTATGATCAATTAAAGATATTTATATAGATATAACGGTTTCTGCCCTTTTGCCTGTTTTGATTGTGTGCGGCAAACTGACAGCCTCTGTCAACATGTATGGTCTGTCTGTCTCCATATCTGACTGTGTCTCTGTCTGACGGTTATGTAATCTGTGGCAGCAGACTGTAAAACTCTAATCTGGATTAACTCGTGGATTATTTTGCTGACAGAAACGAAAGACTGCCACGCACAAACAAACAAGATGCTGTTTCTGCTGACAGACTGAACTGAATGTTAAAATATAACAAATACAACAAATTATCTTTTGCCTTGGCACCTGTTCCCAATAAAATGAAAAAAAGGTTTCCCAAAAACAAAACAAAAAAACATATAGGCATAAACATATAGCTACTTAAACATTATTATACTCAAACATCTTTCACTTTCTGCCACTAACAAAAACACCTTATATACTTATTGCGCACTTATTCCTAGAAACCACACTCAAACATACAATTACCCACACACACTCTTTAGATGATGATACTAGACTAAACCACGTCATGCGTATCCAAGAAATAGAAAATGTACATATCTCTATGAATTAAACTTTGCTTTCAAGCAGAGCGAGGAAGCTGATTCACACTGTCAGCTGACTGGCATCAGGTGACTCTTATAAATGATGCAGCAGAAATATATTGAGTTTCAGAATAGTGATTTCTTTCTCCATACCTTGCAATATTTAAGAGCGAGAGATTTTCACATTATAACTGCTCCATCTGGTTAGCCTTGTATTGTTGCAGGATATTTGTGGAAGGCATGTCAGGACAGACCGGTACCACATAGCACCAGGCAACAGCAGGACGGGTCAGTCCACACAACTCCATAAATACAAATAAACGTAGGCCATGTTTGTAGTGGACCTGCAAATGTTTTGCAAAAAACAATCTAAAATCCAAAGTTTGGACAGAATGGAAAAGGATAACTGTACCTGCTGTGAGGTGTCCTCTCTCTTGATGTGGCAGCATTTTAAGACAGGTGAAGACAGCGGAAGGTTAGTAAAGATTGATAAAAACTAGCGATGCTGTCCACTGACTAGAGTAGGCTAATTACTATTGTATAACTAAACTGCTAACAATTACTTTAATACCTTATAAATACAAAAGGGTCAGCACCACATACAGCAAACACATGCACATTTCACACAAGGAATACACACCAATAAAAGGTATTTCTAGTAGGGAGCTTTTCTGCAGAGTTTTAAACCCCCTGTGGCTAAGATGGAAGCTGTTAAAGTGCATGGATAACTCATATCTTAAGTCTTTTTTCAGTTCATGCAGCCGTATTGTGTACGATAGTCTCAATCTCAGAGGGTTAAAAATGCAACGACAAATTAATTGTTTCATTAATTCAATTGAATATAAACATAACATGCTAAGAACTAAAAACTCACACATCCACAATAACCATCTTGACTTAAGAGATTTTGTTTTAAGTAATATTGATACACTATTAGGGTTTTTCCAAACTGCTAGTGATTTTATGAACAAATTGGTGCTAGCATACTGTTATTAAAGATATGTGGCATTGTTTTTTTTTAGCTGAAGCAGGTTTCCTTTTAGCTGACACACGTTTATTTTTAGCTAACCCTGGTTTCTTTGTAGGTAGGCGTTACGCAGGTTGCTTTAGCTAACACTCAACACTTTTTTTGTTGTTGTAAACACTAGTTTCTTTAGCTAATGCTGATTTATATTTATCTAACGCTGGTTAATTTTTAAGTTAGCGCTGGTTTCTTTAGCTAAGGCTGGTTTATTTTAAGCTAACACAGGTTTTCGTTTAGCTAACAGAGGTTTATTTTTAGCTAAGGCTGGTTTATTTGTAGGTAGGCCTAATGCAGGTTTCTTTAGCTAACACTCAACGCTGTTTCTTTAGCTAATGCTGATTTATATTTAGCTAACACTGGTTAATTTTTTTAGTTAATGCTGGTTAATTTTGTTAATTCTGGTTTCTTTAGCTAAGGCTAGTTTATTTTAAGCTAACACAGGTTTCTTTACAGCTAACGCTGGTTTATTTTTTAGCTAACGCAGAGTTTATTAAACTGTACATAAGTGCACTTGAAGGCATTTTAGCCAATACAATTTAGAACAGGCTGTCTCTGTGTGTTTCTGTCAACCTTCTGAAACATATAATATTATATAGGAAATGTTTGTGAAAGTCACATGTATTAGTTTGTCACTATGGAAACAAAAGGCACAGTGTCTACTTCCTGCATTATCAACACCAATGGGTGGTGCAGTTCTATTTTCTATCAAACATGTAACTTAGTAGTTAAAACACAATTCAAAGATCTATGGTGAAATTTAAAATAAGAGAAAGATCAGCTATTGTTTTTGAAAGATTGTCCCATTTATACTATGACACACTGCTGTAGCATTACCAATTGTCAGGAATGTGAAGAATGCTGAAACAAGTTAATGATTCCAGTCACGGTTTGCTGCATTAAGATGGTTAGATACAAAGTAAGCTCAGATACTAAGCTCTCTACTAGACTGAGCAATGAATCAATTTTCAGGTCATTTCCCACAGGCAACATTGCCGGACACTGCTAACTGATTATCTTGTGCTTTTAGTAAGTATATTTATTATTCTTCACTAAATTTGCCATCTAACTTCAAAGACATTCTGATATCACCTGTGTACACTTTTTGCAGTAGCTAATCATGTTCTGGGACAGGCATGCTAGAATTACCCACCACACCTTTTCAACCAGACGCCAAAAATAAAGTCTCTTGCTTAAATTATTTTAGTTTGTGAACTTTAAATTTCTTTAGTTGACCTTTTGTGTCGTGTGTATTTTTATTCAGGCCTAATATGTTGTGTAAGTTTAAAGTCTGAGCCACACGGCTATGTATAAAATTTTGGAGGGGAAATTTCTAAATCTTTTATTTATTTTTATTGGTTAAGCTAAAAGTAGTTGAGTCTAAAAATACCTGAATCTGCGTATATATTCCCCAGAATATTTAAAAACCTATTTCATATCTCTAGGCTGCTAAAACCGCATAACTACTAGGTAAAACTCAAAAGCCTTGGTCTCAGTGTCAGCTATAGCCCTTGTGTGGCTACAGGTTCCTACAGAGGTCATGTTATGTTGACAAGTAAATGTTTAACCAAAATGAAGGATCTGTCTATTCTACAGGCTCCGGTCTGGTCTACTTCCCTCTTCACCTGTGCTGTCCAGCTGCATATCCCAAGTGGTGGACATGGCCCAGTTGTCAGAGTGCGACACTGATGCCCGACACCACTGATCGTCCCCTGATGGTGAAGTTTTACACCATTCTGTCAGGTTTTCCCCATTTTGGGCCACTGGAGCCAAGTCGTCACCATGTGAGCTCCTTTTAACCGATTCCTCGCCAGAAGGGTAAAACATGTCCTGATTCAAACCTGAGCAAAGTTACAGTTGAATACACTTTCAGTATCTTAGACAAAACAGGAAGTGCTGGATTCATCTTATTTCGCAAGTGATGAGTTCTCTTTTAGAGGATGTTTTAGCTTAACTGACAAAAAAAAAATCCAGGAAGTTTCATTTTTAAAAGACAAGTCTCAGCTCCTGGAAAAGTAATCAATGAGGGACCTTGTGTCAATTCTAATTTTGAAAGCGTCACTTTAATGTAACTTCATATTGTGCTCAAATGATAGTAAGTCACAAAACAGTTGTCCTGAATAACAAATTAAAACACAAATAAATTATTATTTCAGTATAGCACTGTCCTAGACTGTAATAGAAACATGAAGGTTTAAGTGTACCTATACAACACGTAGAGCATGTCAGTAGGGCCCTGTTGGTGGGAACAGCACAATGAAAGACTGGCTACATTTATGTCTTTTATTCATCTGATAACGTACACTGCCGGTCTAAAGTTTGGGGTCGCTTACAAATTTCCCTTCCACTCCATTATAGACAGAATACCAGCTGATCTGAGTGGGTGGCTGATCTTTATTGCAATATCTACATTGCCCAGTATCAGCAACCATTCATCCAGTGTTCCAAAGGCTCATTCTGTAATCTAATCTAATCTGGTATCATTTTAAAAAACCTGAGAAAACCTTGGAGAACACATAATGTAATTTCCAAACGGCTGCCCTGGTTAAAAAAAACAATGCAACTGATCTGAGCTGGTATTGTGTCGACAATGGAGTGCAATAGACATTTTTAAGTGACCCCAAACTTTTGACCATTAGTGTCAAATGTTTGATTCATGCATGTTCAGACACCTAATGCATCCTACATATATTATTTTTAAAATCTCTAAACAGTTAAATGATTTGCCATTAAAAGGGGCATCAAATGCCAGTCAGTTTCGCTTGACTGTATATTGGTCAAGGCCAACCCTGAACGTTTTTCACAGTAAAGCTGAGGGGATCGCAATCTATTTTGATAATTGATTATATTTTGACTCAAGCTAAAAGGCCAATGTCTCTCTCTTTTCTCTTATATTATGAAAATGTCTCTTGGGCTTCCGGAAATTGGGATTAATATTTTCTACATTAAGTCACTCAAGAAGGGTCAATTATTCTTATTTTAACCATCCTCATGTTAGTAACTCAAATTTAAAATATGTATTTGTGATATTTTAAGACCACACTCACCCACTCAACTGACGTGTAGCAGTTAAATCAACACTGATTCACATTAGGAAGAAAACTGCCACTGCACTGACCTGAATATTAAACACTAAACACACCGCACTTGTTCCAAAACCCCAGTCAGTGATGTCACTCTCCATTTAACAGCTGATGTCACAGACAAAACAAACATGCTTAGACATCACTTCCTGTGACTTGATCTGTGTGCAGCAGCATATTAACACCCTGTGATTCAGTGTGGATTTTCGGGGTTTTATTTGGGAGAGTTGAGTCTTACCCTGCTCTCCCTTGTGTGTGGCTGAATTAACCCATTCCTCTCCAGGACTCATGCTGCCCCAGTCCACCACTGCTTCACTCAGAACACCAGAGTACAACTCTGCAGCAGAGCAAGGCAGCAGGGCGAGAGGAGACAAAAGAAACTGGTTATGTACAAAATGCACACGAACACAGACGTCCCCCTCGAGGGATTTGGAGTTTCTCAGGGTCCATCCTGGCCCTGTCAGCAACTTGATAACACTGAGGTCTGCTTTATGTATGCAGTTTATCTGAGTCTGCATTTGTGCAGGAAGTCTGACTTTTGACGCTTAGTGCCACAAATCTCAACTTCTCGGAGTTGTTAAAATAGGATACATCTGCTATTCAAAAAGTATTCAGTGGATCAAATCTGTGCCACACAGACAACAAGAAGATTGTTTGTAATAATTATGCAAGAATTTCCAAGGTTATTGAGCATTCCCAGTTCTGTGGTTGCTGATGAAATCTCATTACACCATACTCCAGCACTAGAGGAGGAAGCAGACCGGCAAGGACAGTGTTGTTTCACTAACAAGGATTTCCTTCTTTTAACTACTGCATTTAGACTGATGAACCACTCTTTCAGGGGGAAAAGATCTCAGTCGCAGATTCCAGGGTAAAAAATAAACATGAAGTGGCATACATATCATTGAGTTTACACTGCTTAGTTTACAAAGAACTTTCCTTCCTTAAGTTCATTAAGGCTAATTTCAATGGGCCACATTTAGTGAAACTCTCCTGATGATAAAGCATCAGTTTAGCAGATCAAAAATGGTGATCACTTTTGATCCATTTCATCAAATTAATTAAAAATATCTTGTTTTCTCTCCCCCCTTGTCCGGGGTGGAATGCCTTTAGTCACAAGACTCCCGTTTGGCCCGCTGGTCATGTGCCTATGCTAAATCAGAGGCCTAGGGAAAGTCATATGGCTGCAAGATCAATTGAAACTAAACCAAGGCCAAGATGCCTTTAGTATGGCCAAACAGCAACCATACTGAACTACTGTATATAAACCTTTTTTATTTTTTTAAGACCTTATAATTTAAAAACCCATTTAAAAAACACTAAATATGTGGACTATAAATATTTTGGATGTTTTAGGAGCCAATATTCCAACAATCCATGCTAAACCTTCATGTTAACCAAGTTTCATTGACAATTTAAAGCCGTCTGCACTGCTCCAGCCTCTAACTGGAACACAACACCCTGCTGACTTCCAGTTAGCCATAGCTAGGCTAAACATATAAACCTGCAAAAGGAATGCAATTAACTATCTGCATACACAAACAGTAACCTTTCTACCTTCACGGATGTGGGAGTCATTACCTTCCTTGATTCATGTCTGATTTTTCACATTCAAATTCCCATTCCTCAGTAAATCTTTGGCAGAATCATACAGCAATACGCATAAAAAACAAAACAATGCCACCTGTACCAAACGATTACATGTGGGAATGACTCAGAATTTAAATTATTTAGAGTGCACACATTAGTAGTAATATAGCACCAATAGCTGGCCTGCAATAATGCCAATAATGGTAGAACAACATCCAGCAACACTAAAAGGTTACATGTCCCTTAAAGCCAGATGAGACAAAAGGACACTCCCATTACTAGAAACACCTCCCACATACAGTGATGATGATGATGAAGGTGTGGATAACAGGACAATTAATTTGATCTTAGTGAATTCTAAGTGTATTCTACAAATACCCAAAAACTAACTGAAAACCGGTGCATTAGACCACCAGATAGCCTCTGAGACAGGAAACAGTATCCAGCCACAAGATTTACATTTGATCTGGAGTTGCCATGATGTCTTGAATAAACAGTGACACAAATATACAGCACACTGACCAACTGTCTAGCTGTGGATGCCTGAAGCTTCATTTCAGGAAATGTGTTTATTTGCTTCCTGAAAAAGCTCTGGGCTTCAGAAATACCTTTAAAAAGCAAATGTATGAATGGCCCATAGAAACATTGTAGGCTAGTGAACAAGAAAATGACACATGCTAGTTTAAGCACTCGGCTATAATTTGAACACATGCAAAACCGGGCTATAAATTATCGCTTCAAAATTATCGCTGCAGGCCACCCTTTTTGACTTTCTCCGTATTTTTTTGAATTACGGGCTACTTTGCTTTTCACTCCTTTAACGTCAAATCGGTGACGTGTGCAGTCCGTGCAGCCTCGTTATCAGATGAAAAGCAGCTGTTTTAAAGTTGTGTCTGGAAAAATAAAGAGTTGTCTTCAACATGCTGCGACAGCGACTCACCTTGTTGTCTGGTCTCCATCAGAGACAGCCAGGTGAACTTCCCAAATCCCTCCTGAAACAAGACAAGACACGGCAGCACGCGCAGCACCGTCCGTTAGGTCACTGTGTTTTTACTCGGGTTTCCTTGGCTGTCACGCGCTGGGCCAGCACTTTCAGGCGGAGCTTGGACCACGAGCCAATGGGCTCGCGCTTTTGTAATTTGCTTAATTCAATTACCAACCAGATATATTGGACAAAACAGCATACGGTATAGAAATGAAGAAATTAAGGAAGTATTCAGATTCTAAATAAAAGTAGCACGAGGCTACCTCAGTGTATTTAAGCCCCATTACCCCAAAAATCCCGGAATTTAAAAAAAACTTACTAAAATTAAAGTAAGTAATTATCATCGTCAAAAGTAAAAGTAAGCTCTAAATGCAGCTAGTTCCTCTACTAATTAAGTATAACATAGCAAGAAAGAAAGAAGTATCTCATAATAGTACTCAAGTGCAGTACTTGGGTGAATGTACTTTACACAGTCTGTTTCCACCACTGGTGTTTTTGAAAAATGGTTCCTTTTAAACCTATTGCTTTTATTTGTATTGTTGTGTTTAGGTCTTAACAAATACAATATCAACTACGATTTTTCTGATGTAACACCATCATTTCCCATTTTTTGGGATCAATAAATATCTATCTATCTACTACTAACAACAATAATTATAGGGGGATTCACTAATAAAAGATGCTAAAGTAATTCAATTTATATTATAATTTCTATTATTTATTTACAAAATGTCATATTAGTAGTCATCCAGGGTAATCTTAATACTGTAATAATCTTTGTGACTCTGACTCTGCATGTCATTTTGCATTGCTCTTACAAAAATGAAAATCAAGGTTCTAGGGATTGGCCTCCTGCAGTGCACTTATGACCCCTGCTGACAAAAAACTGTAGTCACACCCGTGGTTGGAAAGAAAGAAAGGTTGATGTAACAGACTCATCCACAGACCAACAGACAGACCGTTTCTAAAGAAGGCTGGCGGTGACTCAAAAACATCAAATAAATTAAGAGTAAAACCAAACCTGTCAACAGAAAGTATATTATGTCAATATCCAATGAAAGAGTCAAACCAGAACATTTTGGCATTTGACCCAGGTTGGTTTATTCTTCATCAGATCCTCAGATGAAAACAATGTGCCTGGCTAAGTGAGCAATAATATCAGCAGACGTTTTTAATGGTGGCAGCGGGTGGAAGAATCTGTTCTTAGTGCAAACAAAGAAACACAGAAATCAAGTTTAAGACATTCCTTTGAAAAGAAATACCCTTGAAAACCCAGTGGTACGTAGACATAAAATGTGGCCGTTTTCCAACAAGTTGGCATGTCCACAGTAGTGAAGACCCATCCTGATGTTGCTGATGATACACCATTTACAGCAAAACCAATATTCACAGGCCTCCTGAGTTGAAATTAACCTATGGTATATTGTCCCTAACACATTTGATTTGTTGAAAATTACACATCATTTAATATAATCACTTCCTCCACTGAGCCTTTGTTGTCCATACCAGCCTTATGACTCTCATCCAATGGTGGAAACGATACTGGCTCTGCTACTGCTTCCTCCTTTTAATCTTCAGTCCAAAGTGTGAGGTTTGTATGAGCCAAAACAAAGTCACAGTTTAACTTGTGCAAAACCACAGGAGTATTTGGAATGTAGCTACCCTGTACTGTGGTTAACTGTACTATTTTAGAGGTTTGGTTAAATCTTTAGCTATTTAAAACAAACATTCTTAATCGAGGGGCTGCTTGCACTGCACATTGCCCGGTGTGTTGGGGTAACAGATCCATACATATATTTAACAGTGGTTCCATACATTAGGAGCCCCATTTTAGTATAAGCTATGCTTTGCTTAAGCTGTTCTAACACACATAACTTGAGGCTTTGATAGATTTTTTATCCCATTTGTGATGTCGGGAGTCCCGCTGGGGCCCTGAACCACAGGTTGGCAAACCCTGATCTATAATGGCTGTGAAGGCACTATTGCATATTTATGCCAATATCGCATGGATTGTACCAAACAAAAAGGCCAGGGGTATCAGCCAGCCAATACAAACCCAGCAAAGGAAATCTCATTGGCCAAATTAACACTTGCGTCCCTGGATGAATTCATATAGAGCAACTTGCATGTTAACCTAAACATCAGTTATATGTAAGAATACGACAGCAAAACAAAGCAATGATGGCATTTCCACATGGCATCTTAACATGAGAAAAATTAACACACTTGTACATGTGTAAAAGTGAAGAAAACAGATATGAGCGGCTAACCAGGACAATTATAATCATGTTATTATTCCTTTCAAATTCATATTGGCAATTACTGTCTCACAGCCAAACTGCCAAATAAACCTGACTGTAAACTCATGCTCCTTGGAAGTTGCTTACTTTGTTTGGCCAAATGTTACGTATTATTAGTTGATAAATTATGTTAATGATAATCAATTATCAAAGATCCTATTAAATAATTTTCAGGCAATGAGCTAATCAAATCAGTTCAGCATTGGTACAGTTTAAACTGCAGGGCAACGTTTTGGTAAAATGCCTAAGAAATAGTCAAATATCTACGCATGTGTCCACAGTACATTAAAACAATTTCTCTGTGCTGTAGACACTTTTAGATACAAATGTGCATCACACACAGACAGTCGTATTTCATTCAAACAAACAAAACAAATAAATGCAGCAATAGAACATGTCAGTGTAGTACTAGCGTAGCAGTTAGATAAAACATGTATGCATACGATGCAAGTGAACAATTGGTAAGGAGATAGTTTAAATGATTTTGTTTAGCGCAAACCTTACAAAAAAGTATCTTGTACCACTTTTTAGTCCCCTGACGCCCATGCAGCGTTTGCAAAACTGCTTAGTCAGGCTGGAAAACACAGATGGTATTTGCATCACTGAGATATTTTGATCTCTTTCGACACTACGGTGTTTTTGCTTCCTTGAAATTAAATTTGGTTGCTAAGCAGCTCTGGGGAAACGCACCAGGAAGCATTTTGACTCTACGGTGCTGCTCGGCCATTTCCTGTGCCACAGCTCCTGTGGATGGAGGGCTCTGGGTACAGTGAACAGAACATAAACTCCCTGAGAGTGGATTCAAAACCCAGAGTCAGGAACTACCAAAAGCAGTGTTTGACAGTAAATTCATCGGTGTCCTTTAGGAACCTTGTATGTAAAGTTAAACTGTACTTGACAGTTGGTATTTATTGACTCTGAGATGTAGAAAAGGTGCCAGATCCCTGGGATAAAGAGAAGCTAGTGATGTGCCACATGCAGGAACACCAACCCTGCTCTCTATGCCTTAAATCCTGGTTTCAGTGAAGATTCAGTGATGAAATGTGTTGACACACTCAGGATTTCTACTCCACTGGTAACCACAACAGATTTGAAGATGCATTTACCTTCATTGTGCGACTTTGTTTCCATGGGAGGCATTTCCCCTCAAATTTGTATCATTTTATCATTTCACATCTTTTTCATGCCGTAGCATCTTTTATGTGCTGATATATTGTGCTTCTCCTCGTCCTTTTGTACTTTCTTTAAAACGTCTCCATAAATGTCTCATGATGGAGCAAATAAGAAAAAATTGCTCTAAGAAGTGATGGGATAAAAAGACACACAAAAGAAATATCTGTGAGTGATGTGGAAACCACTTGTGTGTACTTGACTGCAACGTGCACCGCAGGTAGCCCAGTGTTATTCTCACATACCAGAGGCTCAAAAACATCCAGTTTGGATGATTGTTTTGTGGCTGAAGAGCAGCCGTAGCTCCAGTGGATGTGTTGAAAACTAAGAACTGACAGCAGAGAGGGGAGGATAGAGGGATAAGTGAAGGACAGCAAGCTGGCTGCTGCCAGGTGACGACCTTTAAAGCTCTTGAAAATCTCCTGTTCCCTGGCAGCACTCTGCGTGTCTGCCTTCTTGCAACATGCTCCAGTGTGAATGAGTTAAGTATGTGCATGTTATAAGCCACTATGTCACTATCCAAAGTCTCGAGCAGACAGACATCCTCTTATCACAGCACAAATCCAAACTGCATCAATTCTTAAACACCTTGACAACCTGATCACCTAATTATTTACATCCAAATGTATCTACCACATTCAGTGCACAGCAGCCGGACAACAACTTCTGAACTAATTTTCTTTTTTTTTAAAAGAGACGAAGCAACTTACGCAAACCGCCACCCAGTAAGTTAAGTTATTTTTTAATTCAAAGCAGCTTTCAACTATCTAATGCATGTTCCTATAATCCTACAGAGCCTCTAATTCTATTTCTTTATGCAGACTCCGTGACACACTGGCAGCATCCCCTCCCAACACTGCTGCAACAAGCAACCCAGAAAACAACAAAAAAATCTAACAAAGGGACGGGGTCAACTGTCTGTCCTGCCACATTCAGCATTTTGTTTTGGCACAATTGCCACAGCAGCAGCGATTATTTCATGTTTTTGATGATGCAGATACTGGCGTACAGTGTAGGGCAAGGCAGAGGTGAGGGTGTGTGAGCCACCGTGCCGCCAGGGCAGAGAAACCCAATGAAAGTGTTGAAGAAAGGCAAAGACGGGAAGAGGAGTAGATGTAAGAACCACAACAGAAAACAATGGTGGCTTGCTAAAATTCCGCTTTCCAATATTTCTATAAGGGGTCAGTGGGCTGAATATATGTTGCAAACCTGACACCTTTTTTTTTTTTTTTTTTATAAAGCTAAGGTTGGTTTGGCCTTTGAAATTAGGTGTCACTCTTAGGGTGGTGACACAGGACCCAACTTTCACTCTGTCTAGCAATAACTTGAGGCAGAGTCGAGGTTATCCAATAGTAACGTGTAATCCTTCCATCCGTCCAAATGAAGTCCTTTCATATTGTTTTGAATAGTGTGTGCTTGTCAAAAACTCCAAATGACAATGGGAATTTTCAATATCCAATGAAAATTGAGTTACCAACAGACAAAGATTGCACGTGTTCAATGTCAGTTTTGGTGCATCCGTGAGAACTTGTTTTTTCCCATCATGGCTTGGTCCTGAATTCAGTTTCCATCTTGCACTTTTGACAAATGACTGAAGAAGTGTTTGCAAAAGTTCAACAAGAAGATTACATTTTCCCCTTTTCCAGCAGTCAGTGTTTATCAAGTCAAGTTGTATCCACCACTGTCAAACCTTTCATCCACAATAATCAACAGTATGGCATCATATCAGGCAAACCAATGGACTCCATGCTAATGTCAAGCTAACTGTCAACCATCACCTGAAGAGAACTAAATTTAAATAAGAGTTTTGTTTTTCTGTCCTTTCCTACTTGAACATCCAGTATTTCTTTTGCAGCAGCGGACCACTGAAATATTCTCCGTGATGATGTATGATTATCCCCGCCTTTACATCATATGTTTATATACTTCCTTCCGTCTTAAAAAGTCTATTCACCATTGTTAATTGTGTGATGTTCCTCACAAACCTTTGCAATGAGTCAGGCTGGAGTGTTCATCCCTGAAGAGATGTGTGTGTTGTCTTTCAAGCTGTGTGCGTGTGCGTGTCTGTGTGTGTGTGTTCTATACGCAGTGCAGGTTGCAGTCATATCCACCGTCCAGAGCCCTGTGAGCGCTGCTTCTTCCTCCTCTTACACACATAGTAGACCGGGAAAACTACCAGACCTGGTGGTTGTAGAGATAAAGAGGAAGAGAAGACAAAGATGGATTAAAGCCTTGTTTCAATTGACACTAATTTGTATTAATTATTAATTAACGTTGAATGTAAATCTTGAATTTTCTGTTAATGTCAAGCTCTGATGAGTTTGCTATGTGGATTTGATTATTCTTCTATCTTATTTTTGGCATAGTCTATGTGTATGTTAATTAGGCTGAAAAAGAGAGCAGCAGCAGCACAGCACTGATTCTAATAACGATGACAATAAATGTGATTCTTCCATCAGCGCGTGTTAGCCCGTAGCGGATCACCTGTCAGACGCGCACACACACGGGAAAGAAATGAACACTAATTACAGTTCAGCCGAGGCATCAATAGTTCACATCACTGTCTGACAGAGTGCTCACAGAGTGCAGCTGGGTGATTTTACTAGTAAATGTAGTTTCAGGAAATAAAAGCTAGCCCAGAGAGTGATAATCTGGATCTAAAGCTTTGGCAGTTTCCTTGTCTTTTAGGGCATATAACTAAAAATGACTGCCACGCATGCTAATAAAAAGTTTGTAGCATGTTTATGTGTGGTTTTTTTGCATAGAGAGTGGACCTGCTTTGCTGTGTGGAAGAAAATATTTGTAACATAGCCAAACCATTTAGCTGTTTTTGGTTTGCCGCGCTCGCTGGAGCCTCACCCTGATTCTTTTGTGCGTGTGTGTGTTCATGGGTGTAATTGTGTTACCTATCACCACTGCGAAAGCTCCGAGCACCATGACCAACAAAATGACCACTGGAGCTATCAGCACCTTAGTGGCTGCAGAGGAAAACAAAGGAAGAGAAAAGGGAAGGACAGACAGAGAGCAGAATAATAATCATTCATAATGAATAAATGCTCCTTTCAGATGGAATAGAAATTGCATGATTCAAAATTAATGTGTTGTTTTGTTTACATTTTGTTTAAATTTTAATGAGTCGCTGCAAGGGAATTGTAGATGTGTCTGTGAGTGGGACAATCTAGCTGTGGAGGATGCGGAATACTGAGCAGATTTTAGGGACAATTCTCCATCCACATTAAGGCGCCGCTTATTACGTGCAAAATCTGCGCCACTAACGATCCTTGGCATGAAGACAGCGGCGAGCGCTGTAATGGCTAAGTAGTTCTTGTTAAGGGACAAATTAGCTCTCAGTTCAACAGGCACCCTGCTGATGTAAACTAGCTGTCGCTGTCATGGAGAGCAGAGCCAAACAACTGTATCAGGGTTCTGCTTTGTAGAGGCTTGGATTTGGTAACTGGGAATGGATAATTACAACTAACATACTCAGAAATTTGATGCTCTCACACTTTATTATAAAGCGTTCCTCCCCGGTCTCTTGCAAGTGCAGCGTTAAATTAGTGTTCCTTGCTGTTGTCACAATGGGGAAAATAATGTCTTTCACAGTTAGGCTGACAGACATCATGCAAGGCATCAACAATGCATTTTGACTTAAGGTTTTTAATCCAGTGGATGACAAGAAAAAAAACTATTCCACTGCTATTTCCATAACTTTCTCTAATCTATGATGATAAGCCACAGATGAGTGCAACATGGCAGCTCTGATGTAATTTGGGTTATGGGCTTTAACCTATCTTTAGCCTAACACCAGAAGATACAGCTGTCAAAAGTGTGACTATCTGGTTGTATTAATGTAAAACTCAATATTACGGACTGTAGTCATGTTCTGAAGTGTACGGCCATGCTAGCTCTTTGAGGCTGCACTTAGGCGCAGCAGTTCTTTAAGCTAAATGCTAACGTCAGCATGCTAACATGCTTACAGTGACAATGCTAACCCGCTGATGTTTAGCAGGTATATCGTTCACAATTTTTTAAGTTTAGCGTGTTTCCATACCAACAATTGCTAAATAGCAATAAACACAGAGTACAGCTGAAGCTCACCGGAATATCATTGGTTTTGCAGGTATTTAGTCATAAACCAAAGTTTTGGACCAATTTATAATTTGAGTGGCGCTAGAGTAAAAGTCAGAGGATCTTCAAAGATGGGAAAGAATTCATCGTCTCAGCACCATCAATATGAGAAATTTCAGTTTGGGCCAAAATAATGAACCAACTGAGCATTATTGCCACCCACACACACACACACACACACACGCACCTACACACACACACACACACACACACACACACACACACACACACACACACACAAACACACACACTTACCACAGACAGACCCTCTAATTAGCCGTCTCAGATGAGGTTTATCAGGTAGATAGCGAAACTTGCATCCAAACACGCTGAGGTTGGATGTATGGTCCCCGAAAAACCTGACAGGAAGTTTAATATTAAATCAGATAATAACATAGAAAAGGTGGAAAAGGCAGTCAGATAAAAAATTTAAAAAATAATTAGAAAAATAAAAGTCTAAGATTCCAACCTTAGGTGTCGGTAGCGCTCTCCACAGCGGTAACAGAAGTTAGTGTTACACTGCGTACATGTCATATGGTCACATCCCTCTGTACGCTGAATATGGATCTACAGAAATGGATGAGGCAAGAGCAAGATGGGAGGGGAAAAAGGGAGATATTTGCAGTATGCTACATGCATCATCAGAAGTTTCACTCTTGCTTCTTGGGGCACGATTTTAATACATCATTACGTTCTCTTTTCAGACTCAAGATCAGCTCTGTTTATTGTAAAAAAGAAAAGAAAAAAAAGAGCACATTTTGCAGTCTTAGCAGCACCTAAATGCAACACTCTCAATTAAAAATGGAAACTAGAAGTATATGGTTCAGCATCTATTGAACTGCACTCCAATATGCATACATTGGTAAACTTAATGGATCTTTGCTATTTGGCTGTTGAAGCAGTAAGCAGTCTTACTTTAACTGAGCTGCTCTCAGCCTCTTTCCCAGCAAAACACAGCATGATGCCAATTTGTTGGCATTAGAGCCCGACCAATATATCAGCGGGCCGATATTATCGTCCGATATTAGGCATTTCCCGATCTATCGGTATCTGCATTTATAATGGGCGATTTAAATAAATAAATAAAAACCTTAAATCAGAATAATTTATAATGACAAAAAATGATAAATGAATATTTAAAGAATGAAAACGGACTGTCAACCATGTTGAGTGTTGGCGTTGCATAGTTTGTCCACCAGAGGGCGCTATACAACGTCCCTGTTGGCAACACTGATTATTTGTTTTTGTTAATGTGTTTTGGTTCAAATGACTTTAAGTGTCATATCTTAATTTTGTATTTTTATATATTTTTATTAGGGCTGTCAAAAATAGCGCGTTAACGACGTTAATTAGTTGTTTGTTGTTAATTACGTCAATTTTTTTAACGCATTTCACGCATGCGCAGTCTGACAAATTATTCACGTCAGGAAAGTGGTTGGGAGCTAGAGGCGAGATATGGAGCAAGGTGAGTAAAGTGGGCCTATTGACGGATTCAAATATAAAAAGAATGATGATGGTACAGTTAACAAGTACAAGGTTATTTGCAAGATTTGTAACAAGGAGTTTCAATTTCACCGAAACTGTTGAGGTACCATGTCAACGCCAAACATTGCGTTTATTACGTTTGCTGGGCCGTCAGGTTCAGCAAACGCATCCACGAGCACTATGAAAACGAAAAAGAAAAAAGGAAAGAGGTCTTGGCTCAAGTAAATCATATCGCCCTGACAGGAGACCATAGGACATCAGTGAGTAACAACAATTACCTCGGAGCAACGGCACATTTCATCAGTGACACGTGGGAACTGAAGTCTTTTGCGCTGACTATATTAAAAACTGAGGAGCGTCATTTTGCGGAGGCTTGTAAAGAACACTTCCTTTCTGTTGCACGTAAGTGGGACATCGAGGGCAAGACGAAAACCATTGGGACTGACAGTGCACATAATATTAAAATTATGTATCTGTGTCCTGTTGTTTATCTTTTGGTATGCATTTCAGAAAAAAATGGTTAGGATTCAGGTGTAATTGCAAATAGTGATTAATCCTGATTAATCCACTGAAAATTCTGATTAATTTGATTAAAAATGTTAATCATTTGACAGCCCTAATTTTTATTTATCAGAACTTTATTATTTTTGATGTTCCTCTGTTCTGTTGTGACAATAAAACAAATTATCATATTATTTTAGTGAGAACTCATAAATAACTACAAATAACTATTGTAAGGGAAATGTGTTTGTTTTGTAACGTGTTTCTGGATCTTTTTTTAAATATATATCGGCCAATATATTGGCATATCGGATTTTCAAATAACCAGATATTCAAATCGGCCTTAAAAATCTGTTATCAGTCGGGTGCAAGTTGGCATCACAGTCAAACACGACCCTCCTTTCCTGCTTCCAGAGCAAAAATTCAGATGCATCAGTGCGATGAAAACAGATGGAAAGTGGATGAAGTGTCTGCTGCTGCGAGCGAGCAGTTCCCACCAACCGGTAATTTGCTTAATCTATGTCTTGCTATAGTCATCTTCTGACAGCCAGATTAGATATTGTGTAGACCAACTTGGTCGTAATGAGACCAGGCTTGTTTTATGACTGTGAGAGAGATGCCAGTGAGTCTACCATATTTGGTTTTGTGCAGCAGAAAGACATAATTATTTTTTCAAGATTTACAATGTTTATGCATCTCTGTCCTGCTGTTCCACATGCACATTAAATCAGAGCGCCCATTTACTTCTCTACAGCTTCCCATCCGTCATCTGTTCTTGCTCTCATGCTTCTTAGCCTGCATTGATTTATTCATTTACCTTGAGTCCACCCTCCATTAACCCTCTTCCCATTAACCCACACCCAACAGCAGTCCAAAAAACACTGTATCATAATAACTTGGATCCTTACCTTACACTGTGGACATTTCTGGGCGTTTCTTTGCCCGTGCTCTATGACACTAGCCCAGCTTCGAAGCAGCTTGTCTCCTTTCCTGTATTCACGACATTTGACCCCACTGTGCCATGGTGCGTGGCATTTAAAACACCATACAAAATGACAATTGCTACACTGGATCTAAAGTAGGGACAGAAGAGAGTAGACCCATTTGTATGTTACTTTTAAACGTACATGTATCTATATCAGCCGTATGTGGAATTTGTTTTGTAAGTGTTATATGCAGTTGGAGGTGTGTATTGGAACGGTCATCTTGCCTTGTACTTGTGCTCGGAGTGGTTGGAGTTGTTCCCCTTCAGAGAGCTGAACTGACTGCACTGGGGGCAGGGTTTGGTGCTCGAGTCTAGCTGACTCAGCTCCAAAAAGTAACGGTATTTTGCTACGTCTTCATTGGCTAAATGGGAAATCACCACTCCCTCCTCCAGGAAGCCACTGCACTCTGGGATTGGACAGCTGATGTAAGATTTGGCTACTCGCACCTGGCAAACAAGGAAGACAAAGAATATATGTTCCAGTATGTGAAAGTAACACTAAAATGTTAATACTAAACATATCTTGTAACATCCCCTGCTCCACAATGTGGATCTGTCTATGGTTTTTCTGTTATTGTGCTGGACTATCCTTACCAAATCTACACGCGGATGTATTCCCACCACTTATGGGAAATGGTTACTAATTTACCCAGGAATAGAGGGACTACAAGGTATATGAAAGGAAGGCTGAAGGAGGTCGTGGAGAGATTGGAAGTTAACGTGTTTCAAAGCACACACAGACACACGTTAGTTAGTCCAGAACAAGTGTCAGTTATACTGAGTGGACTTTTTCCATACAAGTTAGCATACAATCTGGCCACTGAGTCCAACACTAACTAACCTTAACATCACAGACATTTACAGAGCCACAGGGGAGACAAACACCTTTAAAAAAATAATTGTTATATACTGTATATATAATATGTAAACCTACTCATCCAAAAATGTTTAAAATAAGTCAAAATATACATACATTTTAAAGTCTTTAAAAAAAAAAATCTGCACACAGGATTGAAGTGATGTTTTTACTTTGCACTATTTCAAAATTGTACTACTCGGTTACAAAAGAACACATATTTTTCATCATTAAGCTTACACCTGGGTTCATTCAAACCCAAGCAATACAAGAGTGTGTGTTTAGATCTGGTATAATCTGAGCTTGGATACGGTAAGTATCATGCTTATTTTTCACTATCTAGCCATCCATCTTCGACCGCTTATCCGGTATCCGGTTTTCACTATCTAGCTCTCCTTTATGTCTTTTTCACCCAGCAACTCTTCTTCTCTGGTTCCTTCTCTCTCTGTGCCTCATTTCACATTCAAGTTCTGTCTGTTCCTCCCCACATGTTCAGTCCATCTCAGCCAGTGAGACCTGTTGTCCTGACACACGATACGCATTTTGTGATTGAGAGTGTGTGTGTGAAAGGAAAAAAGCATCAGCCTCCGATGGTGTTGCACCCAACATCCCCTACAGCACGAACACATACACACACACCCGCACACCCACACACACACAAACAAAAGGCCTATTACATGATCATAAATACGTATCTCTGAAAGGGCATGAAGGCAGATGTGTGTGTGTATGTGTTGTTACCACAACACTAACACTGTGGTGACCACTTCCAGACAGGTTGGACAGGTTATGACTGATGCCACTCTGTCTCTCAGATCAGGGACGTCGGACTGGGGTGGGGGTGTCTCAGATACATGTGTCACCGTGTGTGGCGAGTTGAAATGCAGGGGCGAAACATAAACCAACATACAACATGCCTGATCAAGTAAGCTTACAATCGGTACATGGGCATCCCATGACAGTGGTGACTGTATGCCTAGTCAAAGCTAAAATTAGAACTACGTACAATATAGTTAGCCCTGTGTAAGGTTTGTGCACATTGTGGTGTTGTAACTCTTCAGCAGGGACTCTTAAGTGGGAGTATGTGTACCCTGAGGTGTCCATCTGCTAAAACTCAGTTAAAAATAGAAACAATGACTCGATTCAAAGTATAGTGTCATATTTAATATAGGGACTAAAAAGCGACAAAGAAATGGGATAAATCGAACCACGTGTTGCGATTGAGAGTGTTTTAGAAACAGTAACTCCAAATGCAAACTCATGAAATAAGTTGTGTTAAATAACATATATAATTAATGCATAAAGCCATATTTGGAACAATGAAGGGTTACTTGAGCTCAAATGAAAGGTCTATGATGTAGAGAAGTTCATTTTCCCAGTGAATCTAAACACATGATGTGTTGAGGCCCAACAAATTCGAGATTGTCAGCTACTATATTCTTATTTTTTTACTTCTTTTTTTTTTTTTTTAAATAACCCCAACACTGTTGCCTTGATTTAGCCCACTTGTTTAATCCCTGGCACAACAACATGGTTAGTAGGACTAGGATGATTTGCTTTTGTCCCGGTTTGATTCTTTCACGATACATGGGTGCCGACTGGATTTGTATTGCGATGCTAGAACTATTGCAATTTTCTTTTCCTTCTTTAACAAAAACAAAAGTTGAACGCTACACTTCTAGAGACAATATATCATGACACATTTCTGAAGAATGTACATGGTGTCATGTGAGTCATTAGGGGTGGGGGGGGGGGGGAGAAATTGACATAGCATAGTATCACGATATTTTCTCTGGCAATACTGAATCGATACACAGACACCAAGTATTGATCTATTCTTAAATATGTGTTGGTCCATCAAACAATCCCATTTTGCAGCAAGAAATTTTTAAATATCTTTTTTGGTAAAAGATGTATGACATATTTTGAAATTGGGAAACATTTTACGTTGGAAAAAAGGTCGCAATATATTGCTGAATAATGCAACGGTGCTGGAATACTTTAAGATACGATTTTATTGCGATTTTAAACATATTGCAATATTCTGCAACATATTGCAATGTATTACCTTTTTCCAACTTAAAATGTTTCCCAATTTCAAATGATGTCCCCCAAAAGAAAAAATTTGTCAATATATTTTACCAAAAAAGACACATTTCTGTTCATCTCACTTCAATTTTCTTGCTGCAAAATTGGATTGTCAAGCAGACAAACTGACCAACACATGTGTAATAAAAGATCGATACTTGGTGTCTGTGTATAGATATTGCCAGAGAACAATTTTGCAATACTGTGCTGTATTGATTTTTTTCCCCCACCCCTAGTACCGACCCCCTTCCAAGGGTCTTATCTTTGACCACTTACTCAGATATCGCTGACATAATGCTTACTGTGAGGGTTATCAGCATAGTTTTCTAAAAAAAAAAAAAAGGTTTACAGTACATTGGCGGAAATAAATTCCACCTACACAGGATAGTTAACATGACCCTTATCTCGTTCTCAGTCTGATATCAGAGAGTGTGCTTGTCTCTGTGTTTGTGTGATCACTCATGCCTTGTTATCAAAGCAAGATAATTGCAGATTAAAAGTAGTCTGGATGACTGATAAAAACTGTTTTACCTAAACAGATTAAAGCAGATTGCAGTGACAGTAGCAAAAACCTGAGATTGTAACTTCTTCCCAGATCATAAAATTAGTAACAGGGAAAGCATATGTGAATATTAAAACTGGGATATGATCAAAAGAGGGTAGAAGTTAATGAATTGGAAGGAAGTCAATTTGTATCTATCTAATATTCAGTTATTTGATTTATAAATGTAAATTGTCGTAAGAATCAATGATCAGGAGCTCTTACTAAGACTGCATTGCAGCCACAAGATACTGTTGTGCCCCTATTGTGACCTATTTTCGTCTGAGTCAGAGAATGACTTTTTTATGATGCTGCTCCTCTGTGTATACTAAAACACACTGCCGCGATGCTCAACATGTTTGTCTGGCATCAACAAAAAGCCATTTGGGAAGTGAAGCAAACAATGTAGAAGAAAGATGAGATAAGTTGAAGGACACGCTTGTGCTTTGTTCGAGTGTAAGTGAACTAATAATGCTCAACATAATATGAGTAGTGTATTTGATGGGGGAAGTATGAAAGAAGGAAATTATGCAGAATAAACCCATTGGCACACAATGTAAGATTTTGTTAAAAACCTGCCCAATTTTAGTGCAAAATGTGTCAGCAACCCAGATTCACAAAACACAGTTGTTATCACAAAATGAGGAGACGTGCAGATGTTGGCCTGTGGGGAAATGTTGTTCAATGCCAGCTCCAGATATTTTCTTGGAGTATATTAGACGCAAAACATAACAATTTAAAAGTGTGACAGAAAGAAGTGTGTGTGTGTGTGTGTGTGTGTGTGTGTGTGTGAGTGTGTGTGTGTGAGTGTGAGTGTGTGTGTGTGTGTGTTTTGACTGGCTCCCTGACACCCTGCTGCGCTAAGCAGTCCCCCCTTTTGCTCACCCTCCCTCCTACTAACCTGAGCGCTGACGTAGAGTTTCAGACACTCATCGCACACGGCCTTCCTGCAGCAGGGCAGGGGTGCGATGGTTTTCTCTTCCAGGCACACCCGGCAACTCTGCATCGTAGTCCCTGCACCGGCCTGCTCCATGGACAACGGGTGGGTCATGTCCCTGAATGGATCCACCAAGTCGTCCAATGTGTACAGAGACGGTTCGGGACTCGAGCCTGCTTCCTGTTCTGTCTCCGAGTCCATTTTTGGTGCGTCAGATGTGCCCGTTTCATCGTCTGTGATTAAAACGCCTTTTCTGTCGTTAGCGATGCAATACACAGTGCAGTAGACGTGTTCTTTAGTGTTCAAAGACTCATCTAAAACGACTGTGTTGCTGTCACTGTCATGTTTATAATGGCGCGGCCCAGTAACGTTAACGGTTAGCAATTCAACTCTTTGTACAACCGAAGTCGTTAAGTCGTTCAAAGTTGCCTCGTTTTTAGTCCCCGCTTCGCCCGTTTCACGCTCCGAGTTTTTACACTCGCCGCGTTCAGTTCCATAACCTTTATAAACGTGGTTATTAACGTTTCCTTCGCGATGTTCATGCTCCGCGCCGCGCTGCATCCGGCTGTTCGTATTTAGACACAAAGAGGGAGATTTTGAAACCCCGAAATTCCTTCTCAAAATCTCGACAGCGCTCGCCCTCCTCCTCCTCTCTCCTCCTCCGCCGTTGCAGTTGTTGTTGTTGTTGCCCTTTGCATCCTTCTCCTCCTCGCTGCTCCTGTCCCCCGAGTCCCCCTCACCCCCGTCCAGGGATAACCGCGAGTTTGATCTGGTGACACCACGGCTCAAATCTCTGACCGCACGCTCAACTTTGCTGTCCGTAAGGGAAGTTTCTTCCGGCAGATTACGGGACAGTTTCACCCTCTCCTCCTCTAAGCTGCTGATAAAACTCGGCATTTTACAGGCGTCAGCTATCGGTCTGTCATCTTCCATCCCCGAAGTGGCTCTCCCCATTTAGCGAGCGGCTCTCTCCCGGCGGACCTCTGCCTGTCTACCTCTTATCCAACTCCGCTACCAAAACAAAACAAAGCAGGCAGCTCGGTGCTTCCGGGTCTCGTCGTCAGCATGCAGGGGAGCAGCGATAGGCCGATGGGAAGCCTAGTGGTGAAGAGCAGCCCTGGCAGATGGAGATATTGGCCAGATTAGCACAAGCAGATATCAGAGCGAATAAGGCTGGCCAAAGTGGGCAATGTCTTTAAATGTCTATGGCAATTACACCGGGCTACCAGAACTCCAGGCCCCCCAGATCCTCCAGCTTTACTGTGAAGAGTTTTATTAAAAATATTTTGGCAATATCGACTTTAAATCAGAATCAGAAATACTTTATTGATCCCCGAAGGGAAACTCTGTGTTGCAGTTGCACAAATAGTAGAAATGTAAATAAAGAAATTTAAGGAGTGTGGGTATTTACATAGTCAAAGGAATATTATGATACAGTATATACATAATTAACATTATAAGGTGTTGCAATGGTAAAAAGTAATATTAATAATCATAATAGTAATAATAGTAGCAGTTAGGTGTTGCACACATTACAAGCAAGTGTTATTGCACAAAAACAGATTATACTGTCCAGTTTTAACCTCTAAGTTTGTGTGTGTTACACACTTAGAGGGAGGAGTTCTGAAGTTTGATGGCCACAGGCAGGAATGACTTCCTGTGGCGCTCTGTGGTGCATTTTGGGAGAATGAGTCTATCACTGAAAGTGCTCCTGTGATTGAGCGGCAAGCCATGGAGTGGGTGCGAGACATTGTCCAAGATGGCATGTAGTTTGGACAGCGTCCTCCTCTCTGACACACCCGACAGAGAGTCCAGATCCACCCCCACAACGTCACTGGCCTTGCGGCTCTTGAAGTCAATGGGTTGAGAAGATGCCTCTGTGTCAAACATCTATCTTCAAGACCTGAATTGTTTGAGTTTTTTTGGTGTTTAAAAATGTTGCATATTAATCATATTATCACAACCTGGGTAAGGATAACAGCATAGAAAACTATAACCTGCCCTGAGAGTAAAGAACAGGGATCAATAGGGGCCCAGCCCCTCATATTGCCCATGTAAATGGATGGATGTACTGTCTGCTGTTTGGGGCTCACTAACCGTTTTACCACTTACCGTAAGAACAGCTTCATAAATTATTTTAAATACAGGTCCAGGTGTACTCAAATATTCAGAAGCAAGGATTTGACTGGATCAAAAATACAATCCATCTTTGATTTAATTACTGACCTTTTATCTCTGGACAAACTAATGCAGTGCCTGTTCAAAACGCTCGGCCTCCAGCATTGCTGCTTATAGCTTTCTCCAGAACCATTGTACCCCTAAATAACTGACAGAAGGCCCCCAACGCAACTCAACTGTGTACTACTGACTTACTGTGTACTTCTACTTCATAAAAAAAATGTAATACTGCTAAATTTACCTAACAATGACATTTCACTGATTACATTTGAAAATTCTAATTTTACTCACAAAATATCCCAAATAAAATGGGATACATTCTTATTTATTAAACTATCTAGAATTATTAAATTATTTTTTTCAGGCTTTTATTTTTAATAGGACAGGTGAAGACATGAAAGGGGAATGACATAAATCAAAGGGCCACAGGAAAGATTCAAACCCGCGGCCGCTGCGTCGGAGTAGGCTACACCTCTATATACGTGCGCCTGCTCCCCCAACTGTGTTAACCCGGCCACTATATAGAATTCTAATGAGCTCCAAAGAAGCTCCACCTTGAAAAGACATTAAGCGAATTTAAGTACATTGTGTTGATATAATGCCTCCAGTAAGATTACACTAGCCTAAATACACTTTTGCATTTTATTTTGCAGGTTAAAAGTGTACAAATTTGTCAAAAACACTAAGCCAACGTCCACTCACTAACAGTTATCGAGATGGCTCAGCTGTCATCACGTGACCTGACATGAATTGATCCATGACATCTCTATGACAACTGAACAAACTTTATCTCCTGACAAAGACCGTGAGGATATGGTTGAAAGCTGCAGAGAAAGGTAGCAAGTGAATTTTTAGATTATTTTGTCAAACTACTCTTTCGGAGGTCAAGAGAAAAAACCTCTATGCTCAAGTAGATTTCAGACACACACATACTCAACTTAAAAAAAAAAAACAATTACAACGACACTCATCAAGTGTAGATGGTGCACATCTCAAGTCTAGATATACAATTATCAAATGTTGCTGCTTTTGCTTTTCTTACCAACATATTTTCTCACAGCAGATGTTTTGACTTGTCGTAGCATGAAATGCACAGGAGTAACTAACTTCATTAACAATGGCTCAGTTCCATCATGTGTCCCAGTATACCATGACGGTGAGCAGTGCCAGTTTTAGAATGGCAGCTCTGGTGTTGCAGCCAGGACCTGATGGTGGCGGATTCACATCAATAAACTATCCCTGTTAGTATGTTGTATATGGTGGTATACTTAACAGGAGCAAAACCTTTTAGTCAGAAGTTTGAATGCACTTTATGTGTGCACTTCTGTCTGTGCTGTGTACTTATGTACATCTGTTGCTACTCCATAATAGGGGTGTGTATTTTAATGAGGCAGCCGTTATGTCCAAGACACATTTCCCTAGGGACCAATAAAGTAATTTTGACATTATAAGTGGTAGTCATATGCTAGTTCAAGGCCACACATACACACACACACACACTTGTCATCTTCATTAAATTGCCCATAAATTATTTAATTTCAAGTCTGACAGGGAAGGTGACACTTGAACACATAAGAATGAAAGTCATTTGGACAGAAACATCCTTATTTCAGCACTGTTGGCACGACTTTCAAATAACCTAACTGGGGCGCCTGTAAAATATGTTGTTAGCTCCATTACAGTTCCTCATTAATGCCATAGGGTGCAAGCCACATGCTAATTATTTTGCTTGTCCTGGCAGTACCAAATTGGTTTTACTGGAGAATACCAACAATGTTAAAAAGCCTTTACAAGTGTGAGTCATCCGGTGATTACATAAAGCCGGAAACCCCATCATTTTCTGAAGTGTGCTGTTCCGCATTTAACAGGGCTCTGCAGGCTAAAAATAAATATTTAAAGTGCTTCCAATCATGAGCATTAACTCCGTCTTAAACTCAACCCAATGCATCTAAATCCCTTTCCCTCAAGAGGTTTTTTCTTCTTAATTGCGTAGATGTTTCCTGATTTACTTTAACAACCTTATTCTTAGAGATTCAAACATTGCATTTACCTTTGAGCACTAGATGAGTATACCACCCACCATACCCCTCCTTCCTCAGCAAAGGAACAATAGGGCTTCCTGGCAATGACTGTGTGTGTGTGTGGTGTGTGTGTGTGCCTGTGTGTGTGTGTGTTTGTGTGTAAAATAAGGAGATAGATAATACAGTAATACAGTATATCATGACCGGTCAGAATGTGCATTGATGTTGCCTTCAGCTGTCTTTTTGGATCCTATTTCAACAAGTTTAGCTTTTCAGTTACTTTAGAAAGTGTATTTTCTTTCTTTACTTAAGAACTTAGATGCTGGAAAACACTTGGCAAACACAACAAAGCAACAAAGTAGGACAAACCCCAAAACCTAAATAAAATGTGAATACGGTGTCATGTCTGTGTTGTTTTGTACTTGGTTCCTGATGTAAAGCACTATGGATACCTGCTGGTTGCTGTAATATGCTATGAAAATAAATTTTGATTTTGATTTGATTCATTCACATGCATAATGTAGCAAATGTAAGTCAAAGAAAGTACAAAGAAATGAATGAAAGGTCTCAGAGAACGGAGGACACAATAAAGACTTTCCTTCTCCATTGTCTACTTTATTCCCAACTGTCTAGTTTATGTACAGTCTGTCACCTGTGTGAAAACTATCATAAAAAGAGGAGGAGTTAAACCAACATATAAAGGAGTTAAACCAACATAGATGGTTCTAGTCAGTGGTGAACATTAACAAATCAACCCAGAGCCACAGAAAAGTTTGGATATTTCCACTGGCAGTTAATGACATGTTCCTGCATTGACGTACTGACATTGAATAGTTACTTAATTTATTATAATTGCTCCTCTAACATAATTGTTTCTGCTGCAAAAGTCCAATGTCCCTTCATTTAACGTTAAAATTAAGGGGAAAAGTTTTAGATAAACAGTAGGAATTTGATAAATTGTTGGAACTAAATACATTTTATTTTATGCTCAATGATAAGCAGTTGTCTAAGAAGCTGATCTGATCTGTGGAGTTAGTCTGGCTATCACCAGATATGGAGTGTCAGCTCTGTATTTTCTCTGCACAAGAGGCGTTACCAACGGGCATAGTTTAAATGTACTCAATTGGATAATCCTTCAACCAATCAGACCAACGATGCGGGTTACGTAGTAGCAACAGTGGCATCAAAGGGTTGCTGCGCTGCCGCTATGTTGAATGTAAACAAGAAGCTGCTTGGTCGCTTCTCTATCATCATCATGTTAAACCCGCGCCAGGTAGAAAAGCCAGTTTGGGATTGATTCCCGCAAAATTGTGAACTGAAGCAGGAGAATTAAATGTGCTGGTTTCCAGTCTGAGGTGCAGGGTGAAATCAAATCGCCAGCAGAGTTGGCGTATTTTACCCAATCTACTGAGGAGTACCTCAGGGTTCTGTCCTGGGTCCTACACTTTTCTCTTGCATGTTATTCCTAACCCTTTACTTTTTGCTCTTTACAGCTCTATTTCGTTATTAAACTAATTGTGCAAGCACCAATCACACTACTTGACGGTAGAACACCTATTTTATCAATCAGCTCCTTAAATAAGTGATGGGATCCTACATGAACAGAAATATTCTGCCAAAGATAGCACCGTTATTGTTGTTTCAACTGAGAGATTTCTCTCTGTGATGACTACTGAGAAATAGATGTGGTTCAGAGAGTAAAAGGTGGTGTAACATACCAATCAGGATTTAGTGACGTTTTAATCAAAGCATAATGACAGTTGGGTTGGCAGGCCACTAGCCGTGTTTCCATTCAACTGTCAAGTGAATTTTAAGCAACATTTTGAAGTGGTGCAAAAATAAATAGGAATAGGCATGTTTCCATCAACTGGTGTGGAGCAAATAAACTAGTGTAGTGTCATCAAAAGTTAAACACTTAATAAATAATGGCTGAAAAAAACTATGCATTTTTTTGTTCAAACTTTGAATGTTGCTTAAATAATTTTTAAGAATATAGAGAAATTAATAAATTTGAAACTAAGTTTTCAAGTGCTTTAAAATGAACACTTCAACATATTTACTAAAATTAAACATTGCTGAAATGCTGCATTTTGCTTATCAAATGAAAATTTAGCTAAACAGGTCTGTCCCTGTTATTCATACATTTACTCAGCACGATATTACACTAATAACTGTAACAGTTTACTCTTGCTACAACTTTAAACTTCAAAATGGACAAGTTTCATTTAAGGAGAGCTTTGTAACTTTTAATACAGAGTAAGAACTTTACAATAGCTTGACTGAATGTTTATCAATGCCATTTATGTGCTCTATTTATGTACTTTACATACAGATCTTAGATTTGCAGAAAAAAGCACTATTGACTGTTCTAATGTCTACATGTGATAAAAAAAATCTGAAGATAAATAATCAACTGTGTAGATTCTATGTTCATTATTATTTAAAATTATATCATTACTGTTCTTATTGCTGTTGATTATCGATTTGTGAGGACTTTAAAAGAATTTTCTTCAGTTTCCTTTGAAGTCATGGCTTTTCAGGTTCTGGGTTAAGTGTTGTTCAGTTCACCATGACATAGAAAAGTACAATGTACTGTAGTACAGTTTCACATGTACAGTTTGTCTCTCCCTCTCTCTCTCACACACACACACACACACACACACACACACACACACACACACACACCTGGAATCCTCTCTTATATCTGCCAGGTTGGGGTGTAGGTGGGCATTGGTTCCATAGTGCCAGGTGAAATTGACTTGATCGAATCCATTAAAGATAAACAAATTAATTAATTCACTTTCAGTTCAAATTCAAAACTAATGACACAAGCAACTATCCTTTTCAATTAAGCCTTTAAATACTGGTTATGTGACCCTTTTCACAGCATTAGTTCCTGATTTGAATTTTGCAGAAAGACACTTCATCAGCAGTCATGTCATTTATTAAAAAGCAACGGGTGGTGTTGGTTGACAATTCAAATATAAATTAATATTGTAAAGTTAATTATGTGCTGAAGTGAAAGTGAATTTTCAGCCCTGACAGAATGATTAATGACAGAATTACAGACTATTGTGCAACTAATTCCCTTTCCTCCCTTTCTCCTCTTACGCTCTCATTTCAAAATACACTGTACAATTAGAAGGAATAAAACATAGTAGTCCCACTTGTACACAACATAATACATTAGTAGTCACCTAGAAAAAACAGTAAACACGGCCACATGTGATTAAAAAACGTCTAGAAGTTCAAAGTTACATTTCATCATTTTACAGTGTAGTAGCTATTTTATCTCCTTTACTCTGCAGACATTTCAGTGTTATTTATAGAAAAATCACAAAGTTCACATTTAGGACTCTTTGACATGAGTTGAGGGGCATTCAACAGACCAAACAGTTCCCATTTTAAGTAGCTAGTTAGTCACACGCAGCATGAGAATAAATACGCAACAGTTTGGAAACACCTCATGCAAACACATAAACTGTTGTTTCTGTCCTCCAGAGGAGATGGAGCCTCACGGGGCAGCGACTCTGAACACAACCCACAGAGTTTTGTTACAAAACATGAATTGCTGAGCAGAGGGGGGGTGGACTTTGTAGTTTGTAGAGGGGAATAGTCCATCCTTGTGTCAATGTTTCCATCCAGAAATGTTCCTTGGTTGACGGAGAAGGCATCGAAGTTTTGGTCCAGTGATTGCAACACAAATTCAACATGTTTAGTTATATTTCCAGAATGAATCAGTGGATTTTTCTCAGCAGAATAAAAGAGAACCGGCTAGCCGCACGGAATGCAAATGTGAACTTTTTGATTTGTGATATCCTCGGTATTTCTTTTGACACGGGAACCCAAGAAAAGTGATCCTGAGACCCATTAGTTTTGGTCCCGGTCTGTGGCTTTCAGAAACCAAACTCTAAAGATGTCCATGTGGCGATACAGTTGGCACTTTCAGCATTGGAGTGGTGAGGTGAAGAGAGGGAGCGGCTGCGACTCGGGCATCCCTCTGGTACCGTATTTTGTCCTTGTTAGTCTGCAGGCGAGGATGAACGCGTGTAAGTGTCTTCGTCGGTTGTTTCATTTCTCCTCCTTTCACCAATCTTTTGTCATGCCCAGTTAGTTTAAAAATGCAATATATCAATCAAAACAATAAATATCAAATCAAAGAATTTAATTTAGATGCATCTCTGTTCCCCACATGATGACGACAGGCATTTTCCAGCTTTTTGTCACGTTGTTTATGATACAAAAAAAAAAGAGGTTTAGGCCACTGACTACGATTGTCATTTCTGTAAAAGGTGTGTTTTCTTTTTATGTGAATGCCTGTGGAAGATTTGGAACTATTCTGGTACGAGGAAGGGGGTGCTGCAGATTAATCTGATGGGGCACTTAGTTGAGCCATCAGATTTTTTAAAATTATTATTCAGAAAAAAAGAAACGGGTTAGTGTCGACAGAGCTTGGCATTGAGAGCTACTAAAGGACTGAGGTGGAAGTGAAACGGTTGCCTGACCTCAATCCCTTTTCTGGAGTCATTATCTTTGTCATGTTCTGTCTCTATCTACCTCTACCGGCCTGTCTTAGATGGAAGACAATATATTTAGACAGCAAGAGACCAAAAGTAACATCTGGAACAACTGTCTTGTTGGTGTAACCAGTAATATGGCAGAAAAACCCAATGGCCTTTTGGATGCTGCAGCTATATGTACGTGAGTCTCCTTTCTGTTTCCCAGTCTGCCTATCTGAGATTCTATTGTAAACATTAACATTCACATTAGTAGTAAAAACATTAATACATCTGTGTGTTTGTGTGTGTGTGTGTGTGTGTGCACTTGAATATCACATATACATTGCTTAATGCCTTTGTATGTGAATGTGTTTCCTTTACACATATGGAATGAAAGTGTGTAAATCTACAAATCGCACATCATTATTTGACATTCAACGTTTCTGATGAAACAGAAGAAAATGTGCGGCATGTTATAGCGACTTGTATCGAGCTCCTATCTTTGCAGCAACAAGAAACCAAATGCACCATAAAGTAACCTTAGAAGAAAAGAAAAAAGATGTGTGACATTCCTCTAGCGGTAGTCTTGTTAGTAGCTGCTTGGTCAGTCTGGTTGGAAGTCCAGTGTCTGATGTGTCAGGCACAAAGAGCAAAAAGTTCCAGAGATGGTTGAACAGTTTCTATTGTGTACATGGAGGATGGGTCTCTGGTTTTTTTCTCTTTGGTCAGGCATAATCTGCAGCAGCTTTGAGGGCTGCATGTTACCACTCACTCTGACAGCAGAACACCAGGAGTTCTCCTTGGAAGCCTAAAGAAACACGTCAGTAATTCACCAATGGGCGTCTATACATCCCTTTGGTTTCTTTTACAACGCAGACACCCAAAATCACAAGAGGAAGCAAATCATCGGCTCTTGATCGCGTCCCCCAGAGACAAAACCAAAAAAATGCAGTTGTTGTTGAAGCTTGTTGCCTGTACTGGTGTTTCACATATTTCCTGCAGTTACCGGGTTCAACCACACGAGGCCAGTGTTTCATCAGGAACAAACTCCATTAAAACAGCAGACAGGCAGACCAGGGAAGCAATCTGATCAAAGACCGGAAGGGGGGACGCTGCAAGAGGGTGGGGGGGGGGGGGGG
>NC_048424.1:13309125-13318087 GCF_013103735.1 Etheostoma cragini
ATTTGTAGGTTGAAAGGCAGAATATGTTAGTGTCTTCTGTATCCTGTCTACTTGTCTTTGTCTTGGTTGTTCTTTATTAAAAGACGGTTGGAGTATTAAAAGCAGGAGGTTAAGCAGTTGCGATTGGTAAGGCAGTGCTTCTCGAGTAGCTCCTGGGTTTACTTTGACCTGAATGAAGAGGAGGGGAGAGCAGAGGGTTACACAAAATAGTGAAGAATACAATTCCCTGTATTGATTGCGTATAGATTCAAAGGTAAATGTTTATGTGAACCTCTTAAACTGCAACTGCGTGAGGTAGAATTGGGGACAGTAAAGATTAAGAGCTTTCTGATTAAGTGCTTAGCGATGCATTCGTGTGGTATCGTTCCTGATTAAGTAATTGACTGTTATATTCGCGCAACTAAGCTGAAGAACATAATGTTTAATGAGGACATCAAAAGCACACCCACACGGGTGTGCTGACTGATACGTTTCCCAAAACTATTAAAGTAAGAACAAAAACTGAAAAAGTTGCTGTTTGGTTGCTTGCTAACAAAATATAATTGATGACATAATGTAAATAACAGTGCTTTAAAGTGACACTATGTAACATTTAAGATAAGAAATAGCACATCTACCTTTTACAAATAAAATGTATGATTCATTAAACGCACCCTTGCTTAATTCGAACACACACGCGTTTAGCTTTTACTTTCGGGTAAATAATGATGGATAGACTTTATGACTCTTCTAGACTTGTGACACTGTTGTGATCCCATAGCATTTTAGCTAAATGCTGAGCAACTGCTCTCTTTGGCATTTAGCTAAAAAGCACTGCCCCTAACTGTCCCTTGTATAAGTAAGTCTCTTTAAGGGAACTATTAGCACAGTTCTAACATACTGTACTTTTACTAAATACAGTTCCTACATAGATGTTCCAGCACTGATACCAATTTACCTCAAATTTCAGATATGTATAATTAAATTTTTTCCATCGACATTTAATAATATAATATAATTTCTTTTGAGCTCTAAACTAAACCAACTGTCAATACTGATGAGACTGTAACAATAGAATTGCATATATTGTTTTGTTGGAAAAAAGAATAAGAACTTCACGGTCAGAACATGATATTTTGGTTTGTAGTTTTATTTCTAGATGCTATGATGTGTTTGGGATTATTCTTAATTATACTCTCATTTGAATGCAAAAGGAGGAACATGCTTTTGAAGGTCAACAATAAATTGATCTCCTCTTTTATGCAAAGAAGTGCTAATTTCTACAACATTCTGGAGGCGGAAATTGTTGTAAAGTTATTTTTTGCTTGCACGCTCCCGTGTGTGTTTGTGTGTGTGTGTGTGTGTGTGTGTGGGTGTGGGGGGGGGGGGGGGGGGGGGGGGGGGGGGGGGGGGATTTCCAGTGAGACGATACAGCTGATGCCTTTTTATTGGTCCTTCTGGCCAGAGCCAATAAACACCAAAGTGAAGGGACAACAGCTGGGGAACAATGATAGCATATTGATGATGTTTGTGCACGGGCGTGTGTGTTGGTGTGTGTGTTTGTGTCTCTCTCTATATGTGTGTGTCTCTCTCTATATGTGTGTGTCTTTATATGTGTTTGCGCATTAATGTACAAGCACAAGATTTACGTATATCAGCACATTTACTGTGTCTCTAGATGTTTGTTTGTTTGTATGTACACAGTCTTTAAAAAGGGTTTGTGTGTGTGTTTGTTTGTGTGTGTTAGTGCCTGCATCTGTGTGCACACAGATATGTGTATTGATGGTCGAGCTCCTGTGCAGGAGTGTGTGTTTGTGTTTGCAACCATTATCTTGGGGGTCGATGATTTATGATCTGTGTTATGACTTCCACAGGGGACAAATAAAACTACAGAATGGCCCTTTATTGCCTTTCTTCTTTGTTTAGTCTTGTGTTTCATCCATCACTCTGTTTCTCTCCCTCCCTCTTTTTCTCTCTATCTACTAGTCTCTTGCCAAACTTTATGTCAATTTCACCATCTCTCTCTCCCTTTCCGTCTGCATCTCGCTCTAATTCGCTCCTTCTCTTTTCTCTAATAAAAATAGTTATTGATCATCCGTCTGCTGCGCATCAGTGGAATCACCGCTATTTCCTATTGTTGTTTTGTTGCAGGAGTGTAAGCTTTCGCTGTATTGCTTGGCGCTTTCCACATACAAAGTGAGACAGCGAGATTGATGCAGGGCTGTCTAAGCCTGGACTCAGACTCATTTTGTGTTATCCTATTGGCTTTTCGGGGGCATAAGAATGGCTGAAGATCTCGACCGAACAGGAAATCCTTGGTTTGAGTCTCTGGAAATCACCATATAATCTAATGTAGCAGGCGAGGACACAATAAACGCATCCAAAACAATATTTAAATCCTTTTAATCACACAACATTAATACTCAGAAGGGTACCCTTTACAGTCAATGTGGGTAAAACAGCTAATTATGAAACACAGCTTCAGCAGTAATGACTTCAAGACCTTCAAGACTTTTTTTGCCACGCGTGAAAGTGCTACGACAGTGATAACAGATGAGACCTTGGGCTGATAAATGATAAGCTCCTATGCTGATACAGCGAGAATGTGCTTATATCATCCTCACTGCAGAACTCTACATTTCAAACACAGATAATAAATGTGTCCCTAAACACTGTTTGCTGTTGATATTGGATGGGATTTAAGTGTAGTATTTGAGGAATGAAAACTGGATTTCTGGACAATATTTTGTACAATCTACGCAATCTTATCCTCATCTTTAAGACTAACATTATCGGTATGTGATAAAAAAAAAACACATCCTCAAAATATTTCAACAAGGCATTTGTAGAAATATGTGTATACATAGACGGAATACAACCATACTTACATGTACATGGGCTGTAGCTGAAGGTGGGAGGTCTTCTGAGGCCCCTGGTAACCGTATGAGTCAAACCCTCCTATAAAATCAACTGCACAAAAAACAAACACCGATTAGAGAAAGCGTATGACTCTGTGGTTATGAGCTGGAACATCCCACCACAGATGATTCATGACATTAAGCCTTTCCACACCTACGGAGGTTTCAACAGAACACGCTGGTACCAGAACCACCACCTCTATCTCTGCTGCTCGGAACGCTAATCGGGGGTTGTAGGCATTAAAACGGCTTTGAGCGAAAAACCTGGCCTCAACTGCACGAGAATCACGATCCAAATCTAATTCTATTTATAGGAGGAAGACTAAGTCTTATGCAGCAATATATTTATGCCTCGAGAATACTCTTAACTCCTAAATTATCTAGGAAGGCTCCACAGACTCCCAGGCTGAGGAGCTGCCAGCAGGTGGTTGCTTTCCTCAGACTGAAGCAGAGAGCCTGGACCTTTGAAGAGAAGAAGCCATGATATATATATATTTTTACTTTGATGTTGTAGAGCTCATAAAAGGGTACTTCCTTGCCTTGATCACCAGCGTACTTTCTTATTTATTGAGTGAGGTTTTTATAACATCAAGTACAATGGGGAATTTGGCTGTCACTGCAGAGATGAAAGTGGCTTTAAAAGCAGGGTTGTAAGTCCAAACATGATGTGGGAGCCAAACACAGTCAGGCAATTACACTGCTTAGTTTGCATATGCCAACGAACCATAAATAACACACATGAATATGTATGGAACATCGCTACACCTCATGATGATTAGTGTAGTGAATATAATGCTGTACCTCTCCTTTTAGAGGAATGATTAGTCTGTACACATAATATAAATCTACAGCCTACCAGCTAGCAAGTTAGCATAGCATTAACACTGGAAACAGGTGGAAACAGCAATCCTGGCTCTATCCAAACGTTGTGTTTTTTTGTCTGGCTGTACCTGTAACGCTCACTGATTAAGTAAGAGTTAATGCCCGACGATGAGGTGTCCATTGTCAGGTATTAATGGACGACTGCGAGGCCAGAACTGTGCTTCCCTGGTTACGCCTGAGAGTTTGACTAATACCTGGAACAATCCTTCCCATCCCATAAGGTTCTTAGGCAATGCAAACGTTGGTCACGGCTCCAGGGAATAGAACGGACCTTAGTTCCAACTTGCCACCCTTGGACGGAACTTAAATTTAGAGGCGCTAGGAGGCAAATTTTAACTTCAAACAGAGCCAGGCTAGCTGTTTTCCCGTTTACTGTCTTTATGCTAAGCTAACCAGCTGCTAGCTCAAGTATCAATGGACAGAAATCAGAGTGGTATCGTCTCATCCAACTCTCTGCGTGAAAGCAAATAGGCACATTACCCAAAATGTAGATCAGTTCTCTTGATTTCCAAAGAACCACTGAATTGAAAAATCATTGTATTGGTGTTATGTAAAAAAAAAAATTGGCATTAAACATATTTGTCTTATCAGTGTTGGAGTTCTGTGCTTCGATGTTTCTGTCCTCGCATACCTTTCTTGTTTCTTTGTAATTGTGTTAAAGTTGTGTACAAATTCCTCATAAGCCACCTCGCCTTGGCTGTGAGTGTTAACACGTCTCCCCTAATCCTCTTTACTTCATTCATGTGAAATTGTGATAACGCCACGCAACGGGACAACAGATGATCTTCTTTGTCTATCGGCAGTTTTCCTCGACTGCTGCAATACTGTGATATTTTGTGATCATTCGGCTTATTATGGAGGTTCAGTCAGACAATGCGGAGACACTGGCTGTGCTCTTGATGTGCTCCTTCTTTGTGTGGATTCTTTTGTGGAGGAATGGCCCGGTGTGAATGGTAAGGGTTTCCTGCTGATTCATGCTGCAGTCAAACCGTCTCAGCGGAGTTTCTGCCATGCTCAACCCTTTGAACGCAAGAGGAAATGGAGCCTCTAACCTTGTCACTGCGCTGCCTATGGAGCTGTAGCAGCTCAATTTAAAAATACAGATATGTTAATTATAACGTAAGAACAGAAAAGGACAGAAACTGCACTTTGATCTAAAAAAAAAAAGTGTCCTGATTTTTTATGGTGAAATTATTTATTTTAAATATATTTGTTTGTTTTTCCAGTTGTGAGTGTTTACTAAAAAAAGCTTCCATTTTCACAAAGACTGATCATACACAGATTACAGTGTTAGGAGTTGTGTGTGCATCTGTACATGTGTTGTCCATGTGTGTATGTTTGATAAGAATCTGTCCGACACATTTATAAAGCTGTGAGACAGATAACACTCACTATGATGATTAATGTCCTACACACACACACACACACACGCACACACACACACACACACACACACACACACACACACACACACACACACACACACACACGCACACACACACACACACACACACACCCACACACACTCACGCATACACACACACAGCATAATTATGAGAGTAATTAGCTTTCTCAGCAAGTCAAACTCTTCATTGGTCCTCAGTGAGTATTAGCTTTTCCACCCAAGGCACATTTCCTTACAAAGCTCCCTGATTATTGTTTAGTCTCCCAGACTGCATTATTACACAGCGCTTTCCCACAGCCACATTCGGGTCTTAAGGCTTGGCAAAACAAAGATTACAATGAATCCCAAAACCACTCTGGAGAAAATTATTTTCTTGTCAAATAAAAATTATGCATGTGACATGATGCTGCCATTACATACATGTTTGATTAAGGCTAAAAAGTGGCCTGAAACCTCAATTTGAACTGATTCCTTCTGCTTCACTGTTGTATTACAACATTTGTCCCTTGAGAAAAAAACAGCAAACATAACTTGTGTTGCTTACAGTATCATTGCCCATTTGTGTGCAGTTTGCATGCTGTCTCATCTCTCTGTGTGTCCTTCACAGTTCAAAGAAATAACATGTAGGGGAATTGGAGGCTCTAAACAGCCCGCAGGTGTGAATGTGTTTGTCTACATGTGTTAGCCCCGTGACAGACTGTGATAGACTGGCGACCTGTCTAGGTTGTACCCTGCCTCTTGCCCAACGCATGCTAGGCTCCAGCTCCCAAAACACTTTTAACAGCAGCACAAGTGGCTCACAAAGTGGACGAATAGAGGAGGCTGATGATGCATGGGGCTGAAATCGGAATTTGTTAAACCCCCACACACTGTAAGTTTTTCTTTACAACATTTAATTTTCGTGACTAAATACAAAAGTTAAAGTGAATGGAAGAACAAATAATACATGATCACCTGATCGTGATCATTTGAGCAGACCATGATCATTTTTGCATAATCGTTGGATTCCACAATCAAGGGACTTTAAAGGCAATGTTACAAATGTAGTGTGTTTTCATCCGCTGGGGATATAAAGTCTCTACTTGGGCACAAGGTTTAAGTGTCAGGATAAAAACATTTTGCTGTCTCAATCTTATACTGCTGTTGGGCAGGTTCTTCAGTTTCAGCTCATATTTGAGCAGATTTGTTGGCGATGATGGCCGAGAGGTGCCAAATCAGTTCTCTCTATTATAGCAGGGAGTCTCCTTTTCGAGTGCAGCAGTGTGTTTGACAGCTCTGGGGATAATAATGAGGGAGTGGTCGCTTCCATCCAGCTTTTCCAATTAGATAATTCACATAAAAATGTTTGGATGGAATCATGGCTATTTGTAAGAACAGCACGAGTCATTTCGGAAACTGCTCAGTGTGTAGTGTGAGCTTAGTGTGTGTGGTCGAGCGAGAGAGAGAGTTAAGGTGGATGCGCTCAGAGCAGACAGGTGTTGCCGAATAGATGGATGTGGTTTAATCAGATGTGTTTGACCACACTAGCAAACAACCACACAACTGTCCTAATGCTTTTTATTGAAATGTTTCCAATCTCTGATTGTTGCATGGAAATACTCTACATTGCGACATCTTATTTTCCAAACCAGGGACAAACGCAAGGTCAAGAACATGAATGCCAAAATCTCTCTCTCTGAAATACCCAAAACTTTGGCTAGAATTCTTTTTTTTTTGTCTAACTCATTGTGAGGAACTTACTGGGAAAATAGGTTTCCCCGGCATTTAAACAATAAACTAAATGATAAAGGTTCTACTTTCAAGCTTCTGCCTTTGAATTCAGTTGTTACAGAGAAGGTAAGAGTGATTTTAAAAGCAGCATTTTACATGTCACTAAGCACATGAACTCTTTACATGGATACACAGCAGACTCCTCGAGCTCTACTGCATCTTAAATTGTTGTTTTGCTACAACAAGCTCTGTCTCAGGGTGCAAAACAAGCAGGGATGTGCAGCATCGAGAGCCAGGGGCCAAAATACAACAGATAAGCACAGGCCAACTAATAACTATTACGCATTAATTATTTAGACATGGAACAAGTGGCATTTTAGGTTTCCTGTCATCACAAAGCTAATTAAAAAGCAGTGTTGAAAACCTCTCCTCTCAAAATAATTCATGAAACTTCATTATACCACATTACATGTCGGATAAATGCAGTGTTACATCAATCTTAACTGTTTTTTAAGTGTAATAATGTGATGATTTATAAAACTTACCTGTGACTTCATTGAACGCATTGCCAGGTGCTGCATGCAGCGCTGAGCCATATTTTTTATGATAAATGGGACATTTTTAAATCTCCAATCTGCTTTGAGCAATAAGGAAAGCAGGAAAACTTGTCTCCTGTCAGCACTTCAAACTTTTTCCACTGATCCAGTCTGCATTTATCACCTATCAATATTTATATGTCGGCAAACACCACTCTGAATTCAGTGTTGAACAATGCTTGTGTATTTATCCTCTCGCAGAACGCCTGCGCCTACTTTAATGGAAAAACTAAACTGATGGCCTCAGGTAAATGGGCTCATTCATGTTGATGCTCACAGGCACATACTGCATTCAAAATACTATAATCGTAGAATTAGCATTGATTACCACATGATTAGTCCCATTTTCTTCGTCTGTAACTGGTATTACACTACAAATGCAATTCATTTAGACTGCCTGAATGATAGTCAATGACACACTTCTCAATCAACATGGTTGTATTGATGAACTCATGCATTTATAAAAGCTTGAATGAAGATAAAGGATGTATGAATGGATGGGTGAACATGTTTTGTTGGTCTGTTGCTTAGTGATGATGGTTGGAAGTGGAGAGGATGTGGGATAGAGGTAGAAATGAAAGACAATTTTGATCGGGGCATGAATCTATCTAGCACTCCTCATCCTTCACGCTCCTTCTCTCTTGTCTCCTTCTCTGTGTGTCATTGCTAATGAATGAGCCTGGCTGCAAAAGCTGGAGGCTCCAGGTTTCACTTTGAATTCTGTCTAAGTGTCAGTGAAGGCCCTCAGTCCAAGATGGCTTCATTCAAACCAAGAGTGAACGAGAGGACATGCCGGGAAATAGCGATGAGGAGAAAACAGAGGAGCTGTTTGAGTTTCCTTCACGAGTTTGACTTGATTCCTGAACTCAGGACATATAAAACACATTAACCTAAACCTGTACCTACCTTACCAAATATATTCCAAATTGACAGATAGCTAAATCCCTCCCCTGAACAGTGATTGTCCAATCATAGCTTAGCAACCGTAACTAAGCCCTGCAGCTCTGTCAAGCTTTGAATTTCTCCACATGCTGAAGCAGGGTACATGGGGACGTTGAGCGATACTTGACATTTAAAGAGTTTGGAGGGTGGTGCATTTCTTTGACCTTCTAACCAGCGTGTTTGTCTGCTCTGTGTGAGCCGCACACGTAAGCGTACCCCGCTGGTTTATCAAAGACATTAGCAAAGCAACACTGTACAAAAAAATGAGCACAGCAGAAAAGCCAGATAGGTTGGATCTATATATCGTTAAACGTTAGAGTTAGGTCTACCGCAGAAAATGACAACAGAAACAAACAAGTTGGGCAATCTCATCACATCACCCTTGATTTGGTCTATAGCCTATCTAAGGTTATGTTAGAACTTGTGTTATAACCATTTTTAAAAACTCACACGAGACTTCCGGTTGGACCGCAAGATGGAGTAGACGCTTTTTCCTGAGCTCCCACCTCGAACATTATTACTCTATTAAT
>NC_048424.1:13318187-13345687 GCF_013103735.1 Etheostoma cragini
ATAACTACTGTGTTTTCATTGTACTAATGATTGATGTGTATCAAGTTGTGAAATGCAATAAAGAAAGTTGGATAAAAACTCACAGTACTAGCACTAGCCAACTATAAATATAAAAGAACAATATAGCTTTTTTACTTCCACGTCTTCTGCATGGATCATAGGCTGGTGAGGATGCTGGGACACACAGCTTTTAAGCCTCGGTCTGTTAGCACAATGTTATGTGTGTAGCAATCAGGTGCATGTTTAAGGAGTTCTCGTTTTAAAACGAGCTGGAAACATTATGAAGTCATGCGACACATTTTCATCCTACTCTAGCTAATGTATAGCTTAATTAGTTAACTAGGTACAGCTGATCCAATCCACAGTTGCCTTGGAAATGGGACGCCAGCCTGTTTTCTACCTCAGACTTTCAATGATAAAGCTGCCTCTAGTATCACTAAATAAACTGCAAATGTGCCTGGATGGGCGTAGCAAATATTGCACAGCTCAGCAAAAACTGTGACTTTTAACACAGGATGAATATAATATACTGTAGATACAATTTTTGTTTAGGCTTTTGGGGTCTGCTGTAAAATGTGTGTGTACATGTGAGTGCGTGTGTGAGAATGTGTACTTACAGCTATCCTCTTCTTCTGAAATGAGCTTGACAACATAGCAGGCGTAGATAAACCCCATCAACTGGAGACAAAGAGAGCAGCAGAAAAGGAGGAGGGATTATTCGTTTGTGTCAGACAGACAGACAGAGAGACAGAGAGCCAGACAGAGGGACAGACAGAGATAGACAGATAAAGCATGGATATTAAACAAATTATTGGAACGGACAGGGTAAACAGGTGTTGGTGTAAGTGGAGCAGAAATGCTCTGTGGTATATTGGTCCAAAATAGAGCACTTGACTCAGTAGAGACACACACACACACACACACACACACACACACACACACACACACACACACACACACACACACACACACACACACACAAGGTTAGCCTAAATGTTCATGGTATCTCAGCTGTACTGACAGTTTTTTCCTTCAAATATTTTTATTATGTTATTTTGTTTAAACAAATGTGTACAGTGTCTGCATATCACAGAGGAGACATGAAAGACAACAACAAAAAAAAGGCAAAAAAGAAAAAGAAATTGTCACAATGCCTCCATTATGGCGCTGTGTAAACATTAGTGAGATTGTGATCGCTGAAATTGAATTTCCAACTCCCTGTATCGCTTCGTGATATGATGTCAAGGTAGATTGTTTAGTATTTGGCGTAATTTGTCAAAATGCAAACCTCACCCCCCCCCTCCCCCCCGCCCGCTCTGAGAGAGCTTTGTTGTGGCGGGCTTGTAACTAAACGCAGAGGTGTAGCCAACATTATTCTCTCTTATGGTCTCACTTCCGCTTGAAGCCGTTCATAAACCTGAAAACAATAACGGCTGTGGATTAAATAGTAGAGAGTCTACAGTGCTGTGTGTGTGTGTGTGTGTGTGTGTGTGTGTGTGTGTGTGTGTGTGTGTGTGTGTGTGTGTGTGGGTGTGCGTGTGTGCGTGCGCGAGCGTGGTATTTTGACATTGATAAAGCAATCCACACTAGCCGAACACCTTTGCTCTCTCATCTACTCTCCCATTGGCTGTCTGTTTCCAAGGCGACCTGTAGGAGGTGGCTGATTGGAGCAGAGATGCAGTAGGAAGTTCCAGTCAATGTGAGGTTGGATTTCTAGGGACCTTTCTACCCCCCCGATGATAGAGGAGGAAAGAGAGATAGAGAGAAACGAGGTAAGAGCAGAAGATTTAGAACATATTAACTGGACTAAAGGGGCCTTTTCTTGTTCAAAGGAAGATTTAAGTGTAACCAAAAATGACCTGGTTGGTATTACATGAACACACACAGCCACACGCATACATGAAAATACACATTGAGCTGCAAATGTGAGCAACTACATTTCAGATTCAGAGTATATCTCAAGGTCCCGACCTCATTTAGTCTAAATAATGTTCAGCTCCCAAAGCACCTCTCTCCTCCCTCCTTACGATTTCCTTCCTGCTTCAATTCATTTCTCCCTTCCTCTATCTCCCTCTATTTCTTTCTTTATGTCTCCCGTCTCCCCCCTTCTTTCTCTACCTGTCTCTGACAAATACATGGGTTATAGAAATATAGTGTTTTTCTAAGCGGGGGATGAATTTACTTAAAGACTGGAAGTAGACCAGCTGCCATCATCAGCATGGGGATCAACGGTGATCCCCCATCCCCAATCTATTTGGATAACACAGGCGGCTTTATGTATCAGAAATGCCTCGGGAGAAATTACCACTGTTCAAAGACGCTGGCAAACTCTCCTGCCACTGACAGCAGTTTAGCGGAATGTCTTTATTTTGAAGGATTAAGATGACCTCAGGCCACAGACTGCCTCTCCTGTCCATTGCCACTCCGGCTAGAATCATTCACTATTAGTTTTCACTCATATTACGCTCATTTTCAGGTTGTGTTTAGAGGTTGAACCTGAATAAGTTGGTTTCATTTTCAAAAACCTTATATTTTTGTTGTACTGCACATTGCTGCAGCTCCTCTTTTCACCCTGTGTGTGGATCTCTCTGTTTTAGCTACCGAGTGAGGCATCTCACTTCTGTTCCATCTTTGTTGGGAGTCGCACATGCGCAGCAGCTAGGGAAGGACTCCTAGCCAGTCAGAAGCAGAGTTTGAAGGCGTGCCATGCTAGCAGCTAGGCGAGCATTATATCGTGTGTCACAACGTGATGAGCGTTTGTCATGGAAGTAAAGACTAGACTACAATAGAGCTGTTTGGAGCAGTTAGTCCCTTTGGGGTGGACTATCTATTGTGCTAAAAAATGCACAAAAAAGACAAGGGAAAAAAGGAAAGGGAAAAAGCCAAAAAAGCATAACATGAGCACTTTAAATGACACTTTTAATGTCACAAAGTCAAAATGTTGTTTAAAAGACTTTCAGGAGTTTGGGGAGTTTTCCTGTCACAAGCAGTAAAAGCTGAACCGGAGCCTGTTCTGTCTTCTGCAGGCTCATTGCCTTCTGAAAATGACTTTTGGGTGCAGTTTTGTTAGTACCAGTGAACAGAGTGCGGAGAGCCGTGCCGCCCTGCAATACAGAACGTTTGATCAGCTATGACAGAGCGCGTTGCTCTGCACATCAATATCCTGTTAATATTCTCGACACTCAAGTTTTCCGTTTTGGTGTTGCTGCATGTAAACATAATATCCTGTTTACAATAAGCTTGATCTTCTCCTGATGTGAAAGAAGACAAATAATATTAGCGATGGGGTTGTGACGTGTGCAAGCCTTATCTTGTTTATTGTTGGAGTTGTGGCTCTGAGGAGGTTTGGTGCCTGCAGCTATATTTGCACTAGTAGCTGTCTGTGAAACCTGAAAACTATCATTTTGAGTTTCGTGGTGCTAAAAAGTTCTCCATAAAATAATTTATATCTGATAACAACATTTGTTGATATGAACATCTTAACGACCATCTAGATCTCGCTGCGCACAGCGCTGTGCACTGACCTTGAAGGTAACTTTATTTATGTATTTTTTTAAAGGTACTTATTTTTCTCTCACAGTGACTCATTTATTGACGCTTACAGCATTCAGATTCTAAAATCATAAATAATAATTTACAAAAAATAAATCTGTGAGCTGGAATCTTTATAAGAGGTCCTTTTCCCCATGCCGTAGAAACACTGAATGCAAAAATGACTGCGCTATAAAAGACAAGGTATTTTTAACTATCCTCTCTTGTAAGCTGTATCCTACCTCCTCTCCACCTGTTGTCGTTCTGGCCCATCGCACAATTGGTATTTTATGTTGAATGGTGCGTAGTATTAATGTGCTGTATGTTTAATGTTAATAACATCCAATGTCATGGTTGTGTTTTAATGCTTTGGAGAAGCCAAAAAGAAATTTCCACCAAGGTGGACAAAAAAGTGTTTTCTTATTTACTTACACACACACACTCTCACACACACTCTCACACACACACACACACACACACACACACACACACACACACACACACATAGTATATATGTATATATATATATATATATATTACTGTTAATTAAATAATTCTAATTGCATTATTTTTTTTTTTACATTTTTAATCATTAACAACAGAAACATTCTTCCTCAACGGACACTTCTACTGCTTTCATCTCTTATTGTTTAACTGTGAATTCATCCACTTTCAGTGATTACACTTCAGCTGACACCTCCAGCCAACATATCACACTCACACATGATTTCTGTGCCTCTCAGTCCTTCAAATTCAAACGGATCCCTGAATCCTTGCATTACTTAACTTCACTCAACACTTAAAGTTAGTCTTTAGTCGGTGCTCGTACGTAAACTCCTTTAACCTTCTTTCAGTATTTCAACTATTTTTATATCGCAAAACAAATGATTAATTGTTAATGGTGAGTGACCGCAGTTTGTGCGTGAAACCATTTTGTCTTCTCCCCTGTAGCTCTTTGTTGTTCTACATATTTCCTACCCTGGTTTGCAGCTTTTGTCAGCATTTGGATGGACTGAATTAAAGTGAGCTGCTCCCTCAGGTTTCTCAGACAGACACTGGTTCCTTTTATCATTTTGTCTGTGGATTAGGGTTACCTAGTTACCGTCGGCAATACTGAAAGGTGTTCGGTGTGACGAGGGAAAATAGAAATAGCACCACTTCAGCGTGGACAGGATCCCTGCACCGATCAGCCTGACAAGCAAGAACTTGAACAAGTTCACCACTTCACCTCGCAGAGCCATGTACCTCATTCAGAGCAGAAACCATTTTAATGGGTTTTTATGTAGACGGTGACACACACTATCCTAGAAGGCAGAAAGACCCACACCATATTTCTTTAAAAGAATGTGCAGCAGCGCGACTGAAGAGCTCACCTGGTAGAGCATGCGCCCATTTACAGAGGCTCAGTCCTCGACGAGGTGGCTGCGGGTTCAATTCCGACCTGCAGCCCTTTGCTGTACGTCATTCCCCGTCTCTCTTCCCTTTCATGTCTAAGCTGTCTTGTCACAAATAAGGGACCTACAATGCCAAAAGACTGTGCAGCAGGTGCTTGTAGCCATAATAAGCACGGTCGTTAGTTAGGTAACATTGAGTAAACCTAGTGGCACTTACTTAAGGCAGGGAAGAGTAATGTAAATGTCTTTGCTGCCCTGCAATAGTTGACGATAACATTTTTCCTTTCAGAGCTTGAACAGGATGTTCTGAACAAATGTTTACAATGATAATGACTCCAAAGTGAGCTTCTAGCACTGCAGATGCACCCTGTAGTTTCACAATATCTTCACAATTCTGTTTTTTACCGTCCTGATTTAGCATGGAAGCTATTTGTGGGTATTTTTGACCTGATGACGGCACTAAATGGAAAGTTAAACCATCGCTTAAGACATCACAGGGGGACATGGATGTGTGTATCAAACTGAATGGCAATCCATTCAACAGTTGTTGTTGAAGTGTGAACCTCATGGTGGCACTAGAACAGTCAGAGGATCCCCAAAGTCATGAGGATACATCATCTAGGGACCAAGAATCTGCCCAATAGCTGTTGAGATGTTTCAGTGTTGGACCCACCGATCAACCACAGTTAGATATTGCTGTCCCTAGAGCCACACAGCAATGTAAAAATTGCTTTTTGTAGTTTACTGAATCCTTCAGGCACTGGAGTGAGTCCTAATATTCAGTACAATGGTTATTTGTACACATTCAATAGCGAATACATCAATGTAATAATTACATTGGGATTTAAATTGGGCATTTCTGTTTTTGTTTTTTTTACCAGAATAATAAAGTAGCAGACAGTATCAATATATTTGGATATTACTGGGTTTATTACAGTGAATTCTTTATCATTAGTGCCCCAAAATGATCAAGAATCCCATAACAGTGGAGGGCAGCATTTGCCATATGGCAAAGAAATGTTATTAAACCAAAAAAAAAAAAAACTGAATCATCATTCGCTCCTACAATTATCAAGTCTAAATTCTCCCTTAGCAGAGATTCTGATAACACCTGGAAGTTTTGAAAGGAGCTCGGGGAGAAATTAGAATGTCAAACAGCTGGTGTTTGATAAGGAAGGGGACACGTACAGTGTGAGTTCTGCATAGCCTGAGACCATAAACATTCAGGGGAAGTGTCGTGGGAGGAGACCTTTTAAAAAAAAAGCAAGGACAGATGCCATGGGGAAAGCAGTTAAAGGTGGCGCAGTCTGTCCTCCACTAAGGCAGAAGAGTAGGTGTAATTTTGCAAAAACAATCGCAATGGAAAGTGCTGGCACCACTGCATAACCCCCCCCCCTCAAGGTTTTTAAAATCTGAATCAGCTCACAGGTTGATGTGAGACCAACATTTCAGAAGATCGTGATTTAATCTAGATCCATAATGACTTTTTCCCATTCCCTGCGTCGTTACACCCACAACCTTCACACCGTTTATAAGGAATTGCAATTGTAGAGTTGTTTGTCTGCTTGTGTGATAATCCTGTTTAAGCTGGATGCATTACTCCATTAGGAAAATGTATTCATCGCGAGAGAATCCATTACAGCTGCATCATTTTACGCCAGATAAATTGTGCAATGATAAAGGTATCACATTCATTGGCTTTAATCTGTTATGTGCTGAAGATGCTCCCTTACGCTCAAACTTTTGTTTTGCTCTCTGTGAATTATTTGTGAGCAAACTATTTTGTCAGCCCGTCAAAGATGCACTGAAAAATCCCTTGCTACGATCAATATTTGCGTCCAGTCACATTCACCTTACTTTGTGTGTGCTGTTTAATGCTTGTGTAAAATTACACACAATTTACAGCAAGAACAAAATCAAATTAAGTGAAATCCAGAATCAACCTGGCTCACCCTCGAATTTAGCATCTGCCATAAACAGCGAGCTTTTCTCTAATTGATTCAGGACCTTCTTACCTGTCCTAATTGGAAGAAAAAAAAGAAGAAAATAAAAGTGAGGTTTAACATATTCAGCAAATATGGGATTAGTGCTGTAGAGCACAGTGGGTGCCTTGGTTGACTGACATTCAATTCTTATTCATTGTTCTTTCACTTCCCTGATCTTTGAATAACAATAACTATGAAAAGCCATCGGATCCCAGTGCTGCTCCCATGAATACAATTGACATGACATCATCGGCCATGATCGATGACAACTACAATGTAACATTCAATTCAGTCAATGAAAGCAAAGCAACACAACATACCGGATGCTACTGACTCAGTTTATACCCTCAATGATGAATGAGTTCTTTAAACCAATCACAATTGTCTTGGGCAGCGCTAAGCTTCAGAGGCAGTGACGGTGGTTCTGTAAAATGGTCTGGGAAGTAACTTGTTTTGGGGGCATTTGCACCCCGCAAATGAAAACGCCACATACACAATATTAAATTAAATGAAATTAACTGTTCAGACAATCTAATAACAAGAGCTATTTATATTAGCTAGATATATGGTTAAACATTATTTGCTCTCACCAGTGTATCACTGTTTGTACTTCTTCTATAGCAATCCCGCCGATCGGTTCCAAAATGTCCTAATTAGAGAGTAAATTCCATAAAGATATTCTTTGTACATTTTTACAATCATTCCCTGAAAGGACCAAGCAGGCCTGACTTGTTGCACGATCCAAATCTTTCAAAAATCGCCATTTCCCACGTCTAGCTCGCTAGCTTGAAGTTTATTGTTGTTTGCCGAAGCGAACAGACTTTGAGAACGGTCACACAGAGAGTGGAAGGGGAGGGACATGGAAATATACTTCCGTTGATCCAGAGGATCTTTTCTGTGACCAAATAACAACGTCCTGTCACGGCTGTGCCACTTTTTTTGTTCTCTTTTTGTATCGTGCACATGGTTGAAAATTAGCACCCGCCACCAGCCAATGGCGGGTACTTTAAAAAAAATGACTTTGCCTTGTACACCAGCCACAGTGGCAGGCGGACTGGATTTTGGCACTAGTCCGTGACACATATAGCTAGGTTGAGTTACAGACAAAAGGAAATTTATTGGTTAAAAGAATGTGGCGACATATCCCGGTGTCCCCGCTGCGGAGTCAGCAGTAGTCATGAATGTACAAACTGTTAAGGGCGAAGTAGAGAAAAAGAGAAGGTACTTGTCAAACAAGTGGTACATGGATGACGAAGGGAAAACGAGGGAATGGTGGCCTACCTTCCCGACGACCAGTCCATGTATGGGACTTCCTGTCAAAACTACGTAACGTCAGAAAATGCAAACAATTTGTTCGTTAGAGGAACTAACCTTAAATTAGAGGCAATAAAAGACCACGAGTCATCCAAGTCTCATATCAAGTGCACTGCCACACAGTTGGCAGAGATGGGACACCAGGAGCAGAGTGTGGCAATAAAGGCTCATTCTTTTTTCACATCAGTTTTTCTTTGTCTATATTAATATAATATGTAAAATAAGAAAAAATAACATATTAAAGCAATACAAAATATGCTAGTGCACTTGTTTTCATTAATTTGAATTCCAGAAAAAGTGTCTTAAAAAAAGTATATTAAAAAAGTATATTAAAAAATATAAGTGGCTGGTAAAATTCGGAATCAACCAGTCACTGTGGTTGGTGGGCAAAAAAGTTAATTTCCCAATCTAATCGTGCATATATCTGGTGTACACAAAATAATCTGCAACTGAAAAGGTTACTTGGAAAGTGTGTGTATGGTGAGCAAAGGGACATGCCTCTCTTAAAAGTTTATATTGCCTCTTGGATATTAAAGGGCCAATCACAACAGAACGATTTCCACATTTTGGATTTTACATCAGAAATATGAAATATGAAAGGATATGAAATAATTTGGAGGTAAAACATACTTGACTGTGAGTGTTGATTCATTCAGTATTTACTCTACAGTGGTTGTAATTGCGGCACTTCCTCTCAGTTACCTGTTTTAGTGTTACTGATAGCTGTAAACAAGCATGATCATTTTATTTACTTGAATCCATAACATTTCATTGTTAAGAGTATTGAACTGTGTGCAGCAAAGGGCTGAGTGTGTGGAGGTTTTCTTCTCATCCAAAGACAACAATAGGCGATTTTACTGATTAGTTCCTCCACTCTGGTTGAAGTAATGCTAATCACTAAAATGACTTGCAAATATGCAATCTAGACCACTGAGCCCGCAGGAAGCCACAGCTATGTTTTTTTTCCCTGTGAATTGTCATTTCAACGTCACTCTGCTATTAGCAGGTAAAATAAAACCGAGAGGAAAAACAACTGTAATCACAGAAGTCATGCGTATTCCCCTACTGTGCCGCAGTCTGGCAGTGCTGGCGTCTGGAGGACTCTGGATCTCCCTGGAGAATCCCTTTCCGCTGCTTCCTCTCAGATCTTCATACTGTGCACCGTATTGTAAAGACACACCTTTGTGTTTTACAGTTTGGAGAACTAATCAGCTGGTTAACTCTTCAAAAATAATACAGTAATTTGCTGTAACAGTTTGGGAGCAAAACAATCTGCTCGTTACATCACAAAGCCTGAAGAAGCTGTGTGTGAAACATGTAATTTTCTTATTAGATAAACATTCTTATCTTCTTAACAACTAAATAATACCTTTACAAGATGTGGTGTGCGGTAAAACCAGAAGTTGTAAAATAGATGAAACTGTAGACACTAGATAAAATTGGCAATCCATCACACACCCAACTGACCACCCAGACAAACAAGAACATGCTATGTTGAAGACCTTGACAGCTGAGGCAATGGCTTTTCTGAATTTTCTACACTGTCCTGACATATGTTCATATTAGATTTTTTACCCTGTCCATCAAAAAGCGCCATGATTTCTGGAAAACATTGGCCTCACCAGACACAATTACGAGTTAACCAGCTAGCTTAGCAGTAAACATGCCAACAACCAGTCAGCTTAGAATCCGACCCAACCCAACCCTTACCCCGCACTGAGTCAGCCAGTCGACTGGTTCCACGTATGCCATTAAGAAACCTGACAGTGTTTCCACCAATTACAGTAAACCAGCCAGCCAGTCAGCCAGTGAACCAGTCAAACTGTTCAATGTGTGCTCATGGAGCATGACAGTGTTTCCACACACCAATTACAGCGAGACAGTGGTAGAGCTTGGTGGCTTGGCACTCAGCCATAATATAAGTAACACTATCGATTGGGGGCATGAGGACAGCGGGTGAGAGAGGTTGACACTCATGATAAGCGAGGGAGGAAGGCTCAGAATGAAAAAGATGCTGAAACTCCCAAAGTCTTTCTCGCTTTCTGTTGGTGTAATGATGCATGCAGTCCCATTGAGGCGTCGGTTTGTTTATTGCGTGTGTGTCTGTATTCATATGTGTGTGTGCGCTCCGGGAAAAAAGTACAGAGGAGACTTGTATGAAAAGTGACAGGCCTCCCTCATTCCCACTCTTTATTTCTCTCTCTGTTGTCTCTTCTGATCCTGCTAATTATCGCAGTTTGACAGTGCGGTAGAGGAAGAATTACAGAGTGCGAGGGGAAGCGACTGGCAGAGGGAAACAGAGAGAAGGAAATCGTTTTTTTTGTAACGATGTAAGACAGAGAGAGCAAGAAAGACGCATACAAAAAAAACTGAGATAAAGAGGGAGAGTCTCTAAAGCAGCTTATCCAACCCATTCTATGTTAATGAGGGTATTAAGTTATTAACTTAATGGAGCCTGGATGCTTTATTTTACCACAAAGTTGCACAATCACCCCAAATTCCCTAACCCACCGCAACGGACAAAGAAGTTGGCATGGTTGTAATACACTTTAGAAAACATTAAACTAAATGCATCAGTGAGTGTAACCGTAGAGAACATCAATTGCATTATTTCAAAGCACTGCATCACACACAAGCATGTGTGTGTGTGCGCGCTCACACACACAAACACTCACACACACACACACACACACACACACACACACACACACACACACACACACACACACACACACACACACACACACAAATATCCATATTATTCTCTATGGATAAAATCCCTTATGATATTGAACCAGATTATCATCCGGTTTGGTAGTTTCTATCAGCTCTACGGAGCGTTTCAGCCTCTTTTAGCTCCTTGTTTTGGTTCTATGGATCCCAGCTTTTGGTTAAGTCTCACTTATTTCACCAGTGCTGTTTCCAGCGGCAACAAGCAGCTGTTTTCTTCCCCAAAAAAGCCCCAGTAGACCTAGAGTACGTGGCTGTAAATTCTCAATCCAGTCATCTTTCTCACAATGCTAAGTCTCTGATGCTCTTTACCTGTGCTCACCAACCACCACTGGACAAAGCTAGGCTAGCTGTATCCCCCCCCCAATAGGGGCTAGCCAAGCTAGGGGCTAGTTGACTCCACTCAACTTAAGACACAGACATGAAGTTACTCATGTCAGGAAGTAAGCAAATAAAAAGTATGTAACAGTGTGTATTCTTCATGCGGGTACTTAAGTTGGAAATTGCAGTGCATACTAGAAAGTACCTGTTTAGCTCCAGTACTTACAGCAAAGAGTATCTGCAGCGAGGAGTGAGCCACCTCTATGAACTGGAAATCCATCAGACAGCCGGATATAGATATATATCGGTGGTCCTCGGGTGCCCAGGAGGGAGGAGGGGTGATGGGTGTCACCCTGCACCCCGGGCCGTTCTCCATCCACCAGGAGCGATGCATGGACAGGTTGAACGTCAGGACAAGGTCAGAGTCCTGGCAAGAAAGAGTCAGAAAGACACAAAGACTTGGATTACACCCTCAGACGCGAGGTAGACCTGGAAGAGAGCAGCAGGCTGAACATCGGGCCAGGCTATAACCACGTTTTAATCAAAACCTAACAGTTTGTTAAATCGAGATCTGAGAGAGAGAGAGAGAGTTAAAAATAGATCCCAGATTTATAATTCCAATGGTTTGGGATCACTCAGATTAGATCAGGCAGGGGTTATGATGAGGACAATAACAGAAGGAAAGAGAAAAATGATGATAGGAGGAGGCCGGAGACAGAAAGGAAGAGAGAGGAAAATGGGAGTAGCTTGGTTTTGTTTTGGTGTTTCTTCATGCCCCAAAAGATTTTGTATGATGATTTGAAGATGAGGAGGAGAGAGACAGAGATGCTTTGTGTTGTGGTATCATGGGAGGGTCAGTAACTACAACTATTACTGTTTCGGTTGTAGGCAACAGAGTTAAGTTTTGTTTTCTTGGTTTATTTCTGCAGGACAATCCATAAATTACGGATGGTCCAACAAAAATGTCGCAAGAAATCCTTAATGGATTGCCATGAAAATTTGCAAATGCATTCAAGGTTCCCAGAAAAATAAATCCTTGATTTAATGTATGACCAAAGACATCCCAGACAAATTATAACACCATAATATTCCGCCGTCATTTGTGTATAGTGCTCATTAGCAAATGTTAGCATGCTAACTGGCCAGACTAAGATTGAGACATGTTAAGCATAAGCACTAAATAAAAGTATGTTACCAATCTCATTATGTTAGCATGCTTCCATTAGTATTTAGCAGTATTTATCATGCCCTGTTGTGTCTGAGTAAAGCCTCACAGAGCCGCTAGCGTAGCTGTATGCTCTAAAAGATTGTCTTCCCATTGTTTGTTTAGCTTGTCCACCACAGCGTGGGCAGTCCCATCACTGGCAGAGATAACTTAAAACAACAGCCAGAAGCTGCAAAGAACAACACAACTGACAACGAGTAAATAAACAAGCCTTTTCCGTCCCTGGTTGTTGGAGTTCTACTTCACAGCAGCAGAGAAAGACCACATCGCAGTGGCCCCTGCAGTGGCAACGGAGGGTAACGTTATCTGCTTTGGCTCCTCTACAAATCCTTTTAATTCTAAAGGCCTGAAAGACACACTATAAATCAGTCATGATAGTCGTCTTGGTTTAAAAAATGCAAATATTAATGACTCCACTTTGCAGGGAGACACATAGATCATTCCCCAGATGGCCGTGCAAACTGCACCGACACACACAAACTACTACTGTAAAGCACACACCAACAAATGCATTACACACACACACACACACACCAACACACACACACACACACACACACACACACATTTTCTCTTGCACTGCTCTGGCATTAGTCCAATGAAAAGCCTTAATGCGCTTTAAAAGCACGCTGAAAGCAAACGTGACATGAACATTTCATTTGCTAATTTTCTCTGTGGTAATCTTTTCACCAAGATATGAAAAAAGATCATAAAACACCGATTTTTCTCTAGTCGTCTATCGAAATTCCAGTACGTAGTAAATAGTGGAGTGAAGGGCTGATCAGTCCCATTAAGGTACGAAAGAATGGACGGCCCGTAAAGCAAAGCTCACACTTTTGATTTTGAGCCCGGGAAGCACACCACCACACATGGTCGCCCGCTCCACCAACCAAGCTGTCCGGGCGGCCAGCTCAGACTTTTTCATCGGTAGGATTATTTGTCTTTATCTAGTAAAGACCACAAATGGCAAATCTTTAAATTGAGCCAAACGGATTAACTTCTTAAATCCATATGATGTGTTTCTACACTGTAGACTCCCCTTTGTCTTTACCTTAACCTGTCCCACTATCCTCCCTTCACATCTGCACTTAACTCTGTCACCTTCGTCCATATTGTTACATTTCTTACTTAATTTGTTCCCGTTCTCTCTATTACAGTACAGTTAGTCATACAGTGGTCTCTCTTTCCTCTCTCTCCCCCTTCCCGCTTTTTCTTCCTTGGCCCCTCTCTATTTCAGCGTAATGAGTAAATGCCTCATTAGCGCAGAGCTCTGATTAATGCTACCTCCCCTTGTTGTGCTCCTCTTTTTAATGAGTAAAATCTCTCTCTAGCTCCCTCTCTGCCATCGCTCTCTCCCTCCTTCTGTCCCATGCTGTCGCTTCCTTGTTCCAAAGCTTCTTATATTCCTTCACCTCTTTTCTTTCCTGCTTCTCTCTCTCTCTCTTTCCCTCTGTTTAATGGGGTTTGGAGGGGAGCAACAATTATTTCTGTACAGTCTGTATCAGTGCTTTTCTAATGAGCCTCTCGAACAAACACACACACACACACAAAAAAGTAATCATCAGTGAAAAGCTAAATATGACTTAGCCGGATAGATTGCTACTTATTCTGCAGAATTCTCTCATGTTGTGAAGTGAGTGAAAAGGGGCATCCGGTGGAGGATGCGCCGCGCCCATTGTTTAGTTGTCGTTAAGTTAGTTGCGCTAGCCACTTGCTAAATATGGGAACAAAATAATCTACAACTTCATTCAACGTGAGACGAGACGAAGCAGCATTCATTCATTTACAGGTTTAGCTTTGTTGGAACGCAGAGAGCAGTTTTAAAAAAAGCTTTTATGAATCATAAATATAACAATATAATATGTGCACAAAAAAACTTCCCAAAAAAAGAGAGCCATAGTAACAAGAAAAGGTAAGATTGTGTCGAAATTGTTAATTTACTTCAAATCCCCGTTTTTTAGATTAAATATGCCTACTTTAAAGAAATCATTTGGCATTTTAGAAAATGTGCTTCCCTTCCGAGAGTGAGAGAAGATTGACACCACTCTAATGTTTATCTGTAACATATGAAGCTGCAGCCAGGAAACACTGTTTAGCTTAGCATAAAGACTGTAAGCAGGGGGAAAACGCAACCCAGGCTTTTGTAACAACTTTTGTTTAATCTGTTCATAAATCAAACAATTCTCCTAGATATCGCTTCATATTTTCTATACAAAAACAAGAGTGGTATCAGTCTGCTCATCTAATAACTCTCGGCAAGAAGGCAAATAAGCTTATTTTCCACAATGTCTATTGCTTTAAATTCAAATAAACCTCTACTGAAGCTATGTCAATGTGATGTCATGTTGTCTATATGGGTTTAAATATCAATATGAAACAAACCACATCTAACAACTAAAGACACCTGGAAAAGGCGAGGTACACCGGTTTTCCTTTTCCATTTAGCTGTGTCTGAGGATCAGGAAGTCATTGAGGTTACAGGGTATGTGTTAAAGCTTGGAACCAGACTGGTACTAAGAATAAATAAAAGGGCGTTATCTTCTTTCTATTCATCCAGTGAGCCGCAGCAACAAACCTCCACCACCCCAGACGGAGAAAAAAACTTAAAAACACATTTAAAATTAAGCCCATTTCCCCGGAGTAAATACTACCAGTGTTTGAAGATAGTGCTTTTCTATTTTAATAACACGTTTTTCAAATATTAACAGGTTTAATGTTCACAACCTGGACAAAGGATGTGGAGGCTAAATTTAAATTATCCCTCACTCTCCAGTGGAATACAAAACTTAAAATTAAATTGCAGCTGTGTGCTGGCATTGATGTATTGATTTTATATGGTGGAATTGATTTAGCATCGCAGCGTTTAACCCACCATTAATGAAACCAAAGCTCCAAAATATTAATCTGTCTGGTGATGAATGGGCTTGTATGGCGTGCAACATCAAACAAAACATATTGACTAGAATTGTAAATCTGTGTGTGTGAGTTCCTTAGCTCCTTACTAAGCGTAATTTCTGAATGTTTTCCTCCCCACTTTACGGGTGTCTCACCTCTCACTCACACACACACACACACACACACACACAGTCTATAATTTCCCGTGTGCAAGTTGAGGATCATGCACTCATGCTCTCAGGTCTTTGTCTCTGACTGTGATCTAGTGCCGCTTCAATGAACCACATCTGTTTTTCCTCTGCCTCCCTCTTTCTCTCTTCGCCCTACTTCTCTCTCTCTATCTCTCTCACCCTGTCTCTCTCTCTCTCTCGCTCTGTCATTTTACCCTCAATTTTCCACTTCTCCGTTTTCCTTTGTCTTCCTCTCCCATGAGATGGAGGGATGGAGGGGGAAAAGGCCAGTGAGAAAGGTATTTCCCCTGATGCCGTGTTAATGCTACCTGAAGCTACATTTGAGAGCAGTTTAACACTTAAAATAAAAAGAGAAAGTCTGACAAAAAATGTGTGTATCCAACAAAATAAATTATGCTCAAAACCTTGGCAGCATAAAAAAGGGCCACTTGGAAATGAATAATTTAGCAAGGTTGTGTCCAATTCAGATCAAAGCAGATGACACATAAACAAAATTAGTTTTTTATAATCTATTACGTAATGCTGTTTTTTAGGATATGCAAATGTTCAGTTCACAGTTCAAACTGTCTGGATAGGGTATTACCAAATGTCTCAATTCAGAGGTTTAAATAAAACGAACACAGACCTTAAGTAAACGTTTAAGGCACTTTTAAGGGACTGTGATAATTGTATTTTTTACTCTCCTGACCCACATACACGTACTGTATATATATATATATACTGTACATACACATATACACTCTCCTTCTTGGGCAGATAGCCCCTACACAGCCTGGAGGTGTGTTTGGGGGTCATGGTCCTGTTGAAAAATAAATGATGGTCCAACTAAACGCAAACCGGATGGGATGGCATGTCGCTGCAGGAAGCTGCGGTAGCCATGCTGGTTCAGCATGCCTTCAATTTGGAATAAATCCCTAACAACACTCTCTGTCTGTCTGTCTCTCTCTGTCTCTTTCTCTCACCCCCAACCGGTCGAGGCAGATGACCGCCCACCCTGAGCCATGGTTCTGCTCGAGGTTTCTGCTTTTTAAAAGGAGGTTTTTCCTTTCCTCTTTTGCCTAGTGCTTGCTCTTGGTGGGAAATGTTGGGTTTCTGTAAATAACATCACAGAGTACGGTCTATGTTAGTAGTTGGATTCTTACTGATTGTATGGGGTGGACAGGTGTCTTCATGCAGTTACAACCTCAAACAAGTACATCTAATTTGGGATAATAAATGGAGTGGAGGTGGACATTTTGAAGGCAGACTAACGGGTCTTTGAGGGTCAGAATTGTAGCTGATAGACAGGTGTTCAAGTACATATTTGCAGCTGTATCATACAAATAAATAGTTAAAAAATCATACATTGTGATTTCTGGATTTTTATCTTAGATTATGTATCTCACAGTGGACATGCACCTACGATGACACGAGGAATTTCAGACCCCTCCATGATTTCTAAGTGGGAGAACTTACAAAATAGCAGGGTGTTTAAATACTTATTTTCCTTCCTATATTCTTGATGGATAGACAGAGGACATAAGGGCGTGAGTGCCAGTTTTTCCCCATGAGTGCTTCAGCATCTGCTACCTGGACACAAACTCACACCTTTTAACACAAATCCAGTCGCAACATCTTTTCACATGCTCCAAACATAAAATACCAGCTCCAGCAGTCATACAGGAAAGCAGACAGACAGTAGATAATAAAGTCAGACCAGACAGACAACAACAGTCAGTCAGACGTTCAGTCTGTCCAGCAGGCAGCCAGAAAGATCAGCAAATCATCAAACTAAAGGGCAGAAAATTGGTGAGTGGGCGATATTAGCTTCATTCTCTCTCAAGTCAATTTTTCACTCTATTTAACTGAATCTCTATCTATTTCTTTGGATCTATCCCCTTTTCTATCATTCTATCATTCTCTCTCTCTCTCTCTCTCTCTCTCTCTGTTATTTCAGACGAATATCATCAGTCACGGTGCATCTCCCTACGTTGTTTTCTTGTGATTTCCCATGGGTGTTAGATGAGGCCTTAACCCGTAATGCCTAAAGCACTTCTCTCCTATCAGATTGGTTGGGGGTGTTGAGGAATTGTGTGTGTGTGTGTGTGTGTGTGTGTGTGTGTGTGTGTGTGTGTGTGTGTGTGCGTGTGTGCGCTTATGGGCTGGAGGGTGGTGGGTAGGGATGAAGTCCGTTCCAGATGCTAACCCTGACCTTAAACAGTCCAAACTCATTACAATCTCTACGCAAATGCCTCAACATAACCGTTTTAACCCCTTCAATCCCTCAGATTTATGGGGCCAATTATGGCGGCGCTACCCGTACACCAGGTGGGATCCATAATTGCATATAGGATGGGGGGTTGCTAATTCAAGCTTTCAATGCGTTTGTTTTTTGTCGTTGTTGAAAAAAACACTAGCCACACCGTAAGCAATAAGTCAGATGTACATTGAAAAAGGAATTAAATAAAAAAGGCAGCACCTGCTGTAATCAAAACTTATATTAGCAATGGATCAAAAGACACACTATGATTATTATACACTCAACTATGCAATCCACTCAGCTTAGTGAAGCATTTTTTTTGTGTATTTAGCACATTGTTTTGGTGTTTCGGCGTGCTGCCTCACTGTTTTGGTTCACTCCAGGCAGCTGTTTCAAACCAAAAATGCTCTGTACGCTACCTGCCCAGCACCAAAAAGCAGACTCAGTTAGCGACTATAACTGGTGAACACATAGGAGCATCTAGCAGCTAGAGAGCCAGATATGGAATTGGACACAAAAGCAGAGCTAATAAGACAGTACATACATTTGTTTGGTGACCAGGAACACAGCTCCAAATCCAAAATGTTGCTTTGTGTATTTCGTTTGCAACACAAACTTTGAAAGGTGATAAAACGTCAATATACTGTATCGCACAGATTGCAGAGCTTCCCGAAACGTCAACTAGCAGCTTTAAAGAAACATCCGAGAAAGACACAAAGAAAATCTTTCACAAGACCAAGTTAACGAGATACAACAATATAATTCTGGTTTATTACAACTGCGGCCCTAGTAGTTTTGGCCTTCATCCCATGGCCCAACAATGGCCCAAGTTGTAATCAGTGATGCTGGTTCCTGTAATCTGACCCCTTTTTTCAGTAACGAGTAATCTAACATGTTACTATTTCCAATCCAGTAATCAGATTAAAGTTATTTATCCAAGTCACTGTGCGTTACAACACTATTTTTGTCATTTTACTTGGTAAAAATGAACTTTTTGGCTTTCTTCTCGCATCTCGGGTAGTGAAGTCACGTATGCGACAGGTCACAATTTCAGCATAAGGACAGTTCACGTAGACCACGCAGCGACACAAACGTAAACAACTATGGAGGAAGGAGAGACATGTGTGTTTTCTAGCTGGAAATACAGTCATTGTTTTGAGTTTGTGTCAGCTAATGATGGCAATATAAAGGTTTGTTGTACCCTCTGTGCTGGTGGCGACAAAGTGCTATCGAGCTGCAAAAACACTGTCAAATTTGAAGAAACATTTGGAGTTGCAGCACTGCATACAGAGCAACTCCCACCAGGAGGTCCCTCACCACCCAAACAACAAAAGCTGGACTTCGGTGCGAAACCAATAAGTGGGGGAGAGTTGAAGAAGTTGGTTAGGCAGTATGTTTTAGAGGAAATGCTGCCCTTAAACACGTTTAACTCGCTCTCTTTTGTGTCATAATAAACAAGTTCTCTTCTTCTGTCAATGGCGAGCTGCCTCACAGTAAACCGGTTGTCATTTTTAAATTGAGGCGGCGGGGGGTGTTGTCGGCAGCCTTTGAATGCAAAATAAAGTAAGTTGTAATCTAACTTTTGTTATTTTTAAAATCAAGTAATGTGTAAAGTAATTAAGTTACTTTTAAAATCAGGTAATCTAATATGTAATGTGTACAAACATGTCAGTACACCTACAGTATAGAGACATTACAAAGGGCACAACTCCCTACCTTATAAACCCCCTAATCGGGAAAGAAAAAAAAAGAAAAGAATACTATTTTACATGGGTACACATATGTACATACTCATATACATACACACAGTACGTGGGTCCACACATACAGTACATATATACATACATGCATACACACACACACACACACACAATAAAAGTAAAATAAAATTGGGTAATAGTCATTGTGGAAGGTCAATACAAATGACTACATTAAGTGCTTCTAGTAAGAGATGTACCAATATGATCTAAATATGACTGCCAAATCATCAAAATGTTGTCATATCGTTTCCTAAAACAATAAGTGATTTTTTTCCAGGGGAATGCAGCTATTTATCTCAACAGACCATCCATTAAATAAGAAGAGGGGAGCCAGATTTCCATGACAATGCAATGCACTTCTTAGCCACACATGGAGCAATTTCAACAAATTTGAGTTGTGCATTGTTTAGAGATGGCAAATACTTGTAAAGTTAACCAATAAACAGAGTTCCGGGTCCACAGGAACATTAACTCATGTGATCCTGGTTAAAGTGGAGCAGATATCATGCCAAAAAGGCCTAACTTTCATACATAGCCAGGTACAGTGCACGAAGGAACCAACTTCAGTATCGCATCTGAAACACATTTCTGACAGGGTAGAGCTGAATGAATGTAATTTACTGAGTTACTTTTTCGAAGTGACTGTGGCAACACTGGTTGTAATACACCAGAACCTTCCTTTATTGTGTCAATCGAAAGACATTCCTCAGGTTTAACTCGGTTCTTTGGAGGCTCATTTTACCAAACCTTCAAGATAAATACAAAACAGTAAAGCGGTTATAACGTATAGGCAATGCATGTATTACTGCTTACACAGCCAGGCTAAATCCATTCCAATCAAGGCTCAAAATCAACACCAAACACTAACCCTTAAACCCTGCAACAAGTTTGACTGGGGAAGGCAAGTCAATCAAATCCATTATCTACTGCGGCAAACAGCCAATCTATGTGTAACCAGCTGGTTCTATTTTAACAAGTAACAACCAACTCTTGCCGTTGCACATGAAACTATACAGTAACAATGAAGAATCAAATCAAATCACCACCAATAATAGCTCAGGGCTCAAAATGATAAGATTGGCTAGGTGTGAATGTCCCACTAGATGCGTGTTAAGGGAAAAAAAAGGCAATTTCATGCCATGATCTCAACAAATGCATCCATTGATCAAACACAGTCAGGGATGATGCATTTACTCCGTGAATCAGGGTGGATGTTTTAACTGCAACATCTATGATTAAATGTGTGGGATCCTCTAATTCACTGTCTCAATCGAGAGTGCAGAATGAATGCTGGGGGGAGTGAAATAAAGTGACGATTAGCATTCAAACTGGCCCCGGAAATCTGTTTTTTTTTTCTTACCTTGCAAGATGAATTGGGTGGTTTGGAGTTTGATTAACTGTCATATTTCTTTTACAATCTATCCTGCTGTAACACGCTCGCCCAGCACTGACAACCGCAGCTATTGATGTTCATATGCAATTCATATAAAAGAGATGTATTTGATTTTTTTTCTGTGTGCTCCTTTCTTTCCTTGATGTTTTGCTGGTCGTACGTCTTCTTTATCCCCTGTCCTCTTGTCTCTCTTTCCTCACTTGAAAGGGACATTGATTTGCATGTGGCTTGGTCCCAAAACACAACATCTTTTCTAGCTTCTATCATACCTTTGAATATCTAAGCCTCTCCGTCTCTCTGTCCGCCAGTGACGCCTTCCTTCAAGCTTTACTCTTCCTTTCTCTTCCCTTCATCTTGCATTGTTATCTCTCAATCTACCACTTTCCCTGCAGTTATTCCTCTCTCTGTCTCTGTCTCCGTAGTGTGTTTGCGGACTGTAATCAGATGCCTGGACAGATATGAGATTCGAAATGGCATTGTTTTTGAGTTTGGATTTGTGCTCATATGCAAGTTTGGGTCCCTCATGTCATTTCATCCCTCTGACTGATGAAATGACTGACAGGTTCTCCAACTACTGGCAGAGCAAACAGACCCACATTTTAGCACATACAGTATGCAAAAAACCATGCAGAGATAACCCTCCCACACAGCCCCCCCACCCCTTAAGTAAATGATTGACTGCTAAGCGTTGTGTGTGTGTCTGTGCCTCATCTGACGCCCAGAGGGTAGCGGCATCTTTTATATGACACAGTGGACTACTGACAGTTAGCTGTCTTCGAGTGTGTGTGTATGTCTGTGTGTGTATGTGTAAGAGAGAGAGTGAGAAAGTTGATGTGAATATGCGAATGTGTGTTTGCAACATGGTGACAGTTCCCTCTCTAAAGGCTCCCCTCCAAAGCTGTCAGGAATGCCACATTAGAAATCTTTTTAAAGATTAATTCTATGCCATTGCTGTTATTTTAGTGCAGTGGTGAGAGGCAGGAATGATGGGAGTGTGACAGACTGATATTTGGTATGAATCTCAGGCTTAAACACAAATTACTGTCAGGCCAGGATATACCTTTATCTTTCCTCTGGGGCTCTATGAGGCCTTATGGGAGGCAAAGAGATACACATTAGATAGAAAGATCCATCAAACGCTAACAGTTGAGAAGAAAAACATGTAGTAACAAGACTGGTTGGAATATTCAGTTGTTTAAATGTACAACTGAAGGAACTACTACTTTAAGTCACTGTTACATTATCTTTTATTGTGACTGTTGCTGCCACTCTTCATTTCAACCCCAACCGGTCGTCAGACACCACCTACCAAGAGCCCGGGTCTGTCCCAAGTTTCTTCCTAAAAGGAAGTTTTTCCTCACCTCTGTTGCCTTGTTGCTTGTTCTGGAGGGAACTACTAGATCTGTTGGGTCCTTCTAAATTATAGAGTGTGGTCTAGACCTACTCTATCTGTAAAGTGTCTTGAGATAACTCTTTTTATGAATTGATGCTATGAATAAAATTGAGATTAAATCCATTTTTTATTATCTATTTACATTTGCTACTCTAATACCAAACATGCTGCTTTTTGTTTTTTGGTTGCTGATCAGACCAAATATGCGGTTCTAAACGCCAAGGAATTCTGGTTTGGAAACTGGTTTGTGTTTGATGTAGTCCAAACACATCCAGGCAAAAGTGTTTATTGCTGCTCAGAACGGTCACACTAAGATGGAGGAGAAAGCCAGCCAAAATAGAGAGGGGCGAGACGCAACACTCATATAAATGGGAATAATGGAACACGCTTTTCTGAAAGGCATTCAATGTGTTGCACTTGATTGTACACCAGAAAACTGAAGGAAGTAGTTGTGCGAATCCCAATCACCGTGTGAAGTGGGCATGATTTTTTTGGATTGTCAGTTTCAGAAAATCCCCTAAACTGTCTAAGGGAGCCATGTCAGAAAGCTGTGGGTTACAGATACAGATGCTGTTCGACCATTCATCAAGCACTAGCGTAGACAAGCAGTTATGTGGTATATGTTATTGGCAAACGCGGCACCAGTTGAGTAAGTGGACATTAGGAAAGAGATTTTTTTTTTCAACTGCTGTTTCCAATATCAAGCTCAATAATTGATGAATAAACAAAAGTGTGTCACATCTAACTTTCAGCCCTGCTGTCTGCGTGGGACGATGTCAGTGACTTATGACACGATGTCTCATCTAACCACCATTATCTCGACCGTGATGATCTGTTTGTTCCTCCAACGTCCCTCCATCTGGCCGTCCGATTTCAGGACTTCAAACTGAGCTGATAAACTGACGCATTTCCCCTCCTCGCTGTCTCTCCCACTCTCTGGAGTTTACTTTCCTTGTAAAGAAGAAATGTCATTGCCGCATTTCATACTTTTACTGACACGCAAATCCGGGCCGCTGCAGGACCTGCATGGGGCGAACGCTCTTACTGGGTGAGCAACAGGCTGCCCCGTCTGCAATATGTTTTTTAATATAACATCCAAACGTATGGAAATGTGACATCATACATTTAGAATAGGAATCACAGCCTTTAAAGCACCCATATTATGCTAATTTTCTGGTTCATAATTGTATTTTGATGTTTACATGGTTTCATTTAAAAAAAAATATATAGATATTTTTGGCATGCCGCACATTCCTGCAGATCCCGTTTTTACCCTGTGTGTTTGGGTCTCTGTTTTAGCTACAGAGTGACACATCTCACTTCTATACTATCTTTGTTGGGAGTTGCACAAGTGCAGTAGCTAGGTAAGATCGCATAGGCTAAATAACTCGTTCTCCACCTTTGGTCAGTACAAGGCAGCATTAGCTGGGAGACTTCTTCTAAACGAGGGCCACTTGTGGAATACCTGCAGAACAGGGACATGGAAGTAGTTATTCTGTACATTATGGTGAACTAGTGTGTGTTGTAGCAGTGTTTTGTCATTGAGAAGGAGCTAGCATGCTAGCACTAGAACGCTACGGTTAGCTGACTCATCTCGGCTAGTGACGTAGAAAGCCGTGCACCCGGAGACTGAAGGCAGAGGACATTCAGAAACCTATATCTAACTCAAAACAGCATGGATAGTTTTTTACAAGTTTATATGCACCAGAGACACAAAATAACACCAAATCCTACTTACTTGGCAAGTATTTACCTCCCTGCCAGTCTGATCAGAGCTCTAATAAACATATACTGCTGGCACAGGGATGCACAATCTGGATGTCAGTTCTTTTTTGGGATAAAACAGTGTTGGCACCAAAACCGTGACATCAAACTACAGTATGAATGCAAGAGTCACTGATAACATAGCAAAAATCAAAGCGGCTGATTGTCTGCTTCCTTTGTACACAGAAAGATGTTACATCTCAGTAATAAAGAAAAATTGAGTCTGTCGCAACCTGCAACGCCAAAATGATGGCCTGAGTCTGTAAAGTAATGTATTAAATTGGCACTCAGTACTGGCCAATGCATAAAGCCCCACACTATGAATTGCTATTGACCACAAATTGCAGTGCTGTCTTGACATCGATACATTTCCTCAAGTCATGACATTGGAAATATAGAGGAAGAGAGTGAATGAAAAGGAGGCGAGAAGGTGAAGAAGAGCGAGACGGAAGAAAAGCACGGCGACAGATTCACATGGCACTTTGCAAAACGTGAAAAATACTTGATTGTAGGTTGAGAAGAGGGAGAGGAGGGATGAATTAAATGGAGATGAAGAGAGCGAGGCACAGGAGGGATAGAGAAAAAGACCAAGAAGAAGGAATCGGCATGAGAAAGTATTGGAGAGGGAGATTAAGAGATTTTCATACCTTTCACAATATTCTTGGAGCACAGAGTGCATCATCATGCGTAATGTGCATGATCCAGTTCGCTCACTGATTTAAAAATATGGTATAAAAATGGATATTAGTTTTAGTTGCATTACAGTCATTTGATTATGTAGTTTTCGTCATATATCAACAAGACATTTAAATATTGCTTGTTTTTCAAGGATTTTAAAAAAAAGAGATTCTTTCTGCAAAAGAATCGTGAGGCTTGGTGCTTCTTAGATTTGGAAAGTTACCAAGGTTACAGGTGTTGTTCTTGTCTATTGCGTTGGTTTAATATTCATTAATGTCTGGGTTCACTGTCTGGGTTTTCTCAAGTAGCCTAAATGTTGGATAGTTAGTTTATGTTACTTTTTAAATAACTGTTAGCATGCTGGCCTGCCCGTTTTCAGGGTTTTCCCTCCTGTTATTAGTTGCTTCTTGGTATGTTTTTTCTGTTCTGTTCCATTTTCTTCCATGAACCAGTAACGCTACTGATACAACATGAGGTTGAATACAACACCAGCATGTACACAGTAAAGCCTTTTACGTACACTGTTTGATATTATTTTTTCAATTTCATATATTTCTCGTTGAGGAATTATCACCTTCATTTTTGTTTTGGTAGACACAATTGCCCTGCACTAATAAAACAATGCTCTTTGTTTCAGCAGCTTATTTTGGGGTTGACGTCGTGCACTCATCTCAGCAGAATACACTGTAAATCTGGTTTCATCATATTTTAAGCAGATTCTACGTTCTGAACTGAGTGGCACAATCACAGACATACCCAGACTTGTTTTACACGTGGTCCGTTGTAATAATAGCCCTCAGGTCAGTAAACAAGCTCTGGAACGGTAGGTGATGGATACGTATCTCACACAACAGCTGGTGAGTGGGGGGGGGGGGGGGGGGGGGGGGGGAAAGCTCTCCTGCCCTCTCTCTGCAACTGGGTCAAGGTTGATGTGCCTTTGAGTGAGGCGCACGCAAACTGTTCTGGTCATACCAACAAGCTGTTCAGCATCTGGTTTGAGTGTGCCTCCCTTTGATTGGTCAGCAGGTAATTGCTAAAGGTGTCCCTAATTAACTGGCGGCTTCACCCTCGTTGGAAACCAGATGCGCAGGTTTTGGTCTGAAGGGCTTTTTTCGAATAAAATGTAGAGAAATATTGGACTTGTATTATTTCATGATAGAATATAAATGATACAGTTGGTGACATTGTTCATTTAATCCTATTCAATTAATCTTTGAACCCTTATCATACAACTGTTATACAACTGCGGAGCGAGTGAGTACCAAAGGGAACAGCAAAACTAACAGAAGAATATGCAGCAAATGCCCTTTAGTCCACACTAACAGTAATTATGATCGACAAGCTGGAAATACCAATATAATGAGGATTCGGATTGATAATATGTGATGCTGTAAGTGCAATCAGTAGCTTAAAGCAAATTGGAAATGATGAATGATAGAAAAACTACAATCTTTTTCCAGACCACACTGCAGAGGGTAATTAGCCATAATCAGCACTCGCGTCGACTGTCGTGGGGGTCACAGCAGCCCCCCCCCCCCCCCGCTGCAGAGCCAACAGGATTGAAACAGCAGCCGCATCAGCAACTTCATAGCGAAAAAAATCATAACAGCGTACATTGATGTTAAAATGTATACAGGTTGGAAGGATGGTCTCTCACTGCACGTTTTATGGGTAAATGTGAGATGTTCGAGTCACACACCTTTTTTTTTTTTTAAAGAAATTAATTTGACCCGTTGTTCTCACTCCCGCTTGGTCAATGGCTCTCAAAGTGCACATGGGACTGCTGGGATTGTCGTGAGTAATAGGATTGTGATAGGGGGCCCGGGCTGTCAATCAATATCTTCCAGTCACACGGGCCCCTGATTGGTCCAGGCCCATAAGCAACCGCATACCCTGCTTACCGATAGTATGTCTGTATTCTTGCATCTCAATTTTGTTATGAGACACTTGAAAGTGTAAATGGAGCCAGAGAGATCCATGCTAACTTCTGAATCCTGCATGCAACAACATCTCCTAGTTCTGGGCATGTACAGAAGAATGCTTTACACAAGGATGCAGAAATAAATCCAAGGAAGTTATTTCTTACTCTGGACAGATCTCCAACCTCCAGGTAGAAACAAATGATGAAAACATTCCAGGTCATCCAGACGACCAGCCAGGCTGCGTACTGCAGAGAAAACATGGAGAGGGATAAGAAAGTGAGAGGCAGACAAGATTGGACAAGCCTTTGTTGAAATTAAAAAAGCATGTTCATGTGCTGCATTTGGAGCGAGCTGGAGCTGGAGATGTGGAAAAACGACAGAGAGAGGCTTCACTTTTGATGTTGTTGAGATGTGGAGAAAGAAAAACAACAGCAAAGAGTGCAACAAATCACCTGAATCAAACCAGACAGAGAGGAAAAAAATAGATAGCAAGACTGACAGTATGTGTGAGTATTTACAAGCAGGAAAGAGTGAATGAATGAATGATGGAAGTAAGGCAGAGATTACAAGCTTGGATGAAACTTTGTGTGTGTGTGTGTTTGTGTGTTTGTGCGCGTGTGAAGGGTCTTTGAGAGTTGTCAGTGAGGTGTGTGTGATGTGTGGACATCCTGTAGCCACTGTGAGGAAAAAAAACATAATTGGCAGGTTGTGACATTTCCCACTCCACATCACTGTTCCAAATTTGTATGCACTACATAAATAATG